>NW_026015342.1:0-47971 GCF_020379485.1 Brassica napus | reverse complement strand
TGTTCTATTACCAAACTGGGAAACTGGAATCAACTGATTTGAAAGTGGGATAACTTTCTCATGCCAACTCCTATGAGATTACTTAAACTTCCTGTGATTCTCCACCACTTTATGTATCCAAATCAAGCTTCTTAAAAATAGATTCATCCTGGTTTGATTTGAACGACGAAAAAGCTGTGATATTCCCAAACTGGGAAACTAGAATCACCTGATTTGAAAGTGGGATAACTTCTTCATGGCCAACTCCTATGAGATTTACTCAACTTCCTGGTGATTCTCCACCACTTTATGTATCCAAATCAAGCTCTCTACAAAGAGATTCATCCTGGTTTGATTGGAACGACGAAGAAGCTGTGCTCTTCCCAAACGGGAAACTGGAATCACCTGATTTGAAAGTGGGATAACTTCTTCAAAGCCAACTCCTATTAGATTTATTCAACTTCCTGGTGATTCGCCACCACTTTATGTATCCAAATCAAGCTTCTTACAAAGAGATTCATCCTGGTTTGATTGGAACGGCGAAGAAGCTGTGCTATTCCCAAACTGGGAAACTGGAATCACCTAATTTGAAAGTGGGAAACTTCTTCATCCCAACTCTTATGAGATTTATAGTCAACTTGCTGGTGATTCTCCCCACTTTATGTATCCAAATCAAGCTCTTACAAAGAGATTCATCCTGGTTTTGATTGGAACGACGAAGAAGATGTGCTATTACCAAACTGGGAACTGGAATCAACTGATTTGAAAGTGGGATACTTCTTTCTTCATGCCAACTCCTATGAGATTTATTCAACTTCCAGGTGATTCTCCACCACTTTACGTATCCAAATCAAGCTTCTTACAAAGAGATTCATCATCCTGGTTTGATTGGAACGACGAAGAAGCTGTGCTATTCCCAAACTGGGAAACTTGAATCAACTGATTTGAAAGTGGGATAACTTCTTCATCCCCACTCCTATGATATTTATTCAACTATCCCGGTGATTCTCCCACCACTTTACGTATCCAAATCAAGCTTCTTACAAAGTGATTCATCGTGGTTTGTTTGGAACGACGACGAAGCTGTTCTATTACCAACCTGGGAAACTGGAATCAACTGATTTGAAAGTGGGATAACTTCTTCATGCCCACTCCTATGAGATTTATTCAACTTCCTGGTGATTCTCCACCACTTTTATTATCCAATCAAGCTTCTTACAGGGAGATTCATCCTGGTTTGATTGGAACGACGAAGAAGCTGTGCAATTCCCAAACTGGGAAACTGGAATCACCTGATTTGAAAGGGGGATACTTCTTCTTCATGCCAAATCCTATGAGATTTATTCAACTTCCCGGTGATTCTCCACCACTTTACGTATCCAAATCAAGCTTCTTACAAAGAGATTCATCCTGGTTTGATTGGAACGACGAAGAAGCTGTGCTATTCCCCAAACTGGGAAAATGGGGAATCAACCTGATTTGAAAGTGGGATAACTTCTTCATCCCAGTCCTATGAGATTTATTCAACTTCCTGGTGATTCTCCACCTTTATGTATCCAAATCAGGCTTCTCAAAAAGTTATTCATCCTGGTTTGATTGGAACGACGAAGAAGAATGTGCTCTTCCCAACTGGGAAACGGAATCACCTTTTTGAAAGTGGGATAACTTCTTCATGCCAACTCCTATTAGATTTATTCAACTTCCTGGTGATTCTCCACCACTTTATGTATCCAAATCAAGCTTCTTACAAGAGATTCATCCTGGTTTGGATTGGAACGGCGAAGAAGCTGTGCTATTCCCAAACTGGGAAACTGAAATCACCTGATTTGAAAGTGGGATAACTTCTTCATCCCAACTCCTATGAGATTTTTTCAACTTGCTGGTGATTCTCCACCACTTTATGTATCCAAATCAAGCTTCTTAAAAAGAGATTCATCCTGGTTTGATTGGAGCGACGAAGAAGCTGTGCTATTCCCAAACTGGGAAACTGGAATCACCTGATTTGAAAGTGGATAACTTCTTCATGGCCAACTCCTATGAGATTTATTCAACTTCCTGGTGATTCTCCACCACTTTTATTTACCAAATCAAACTTCTTAAAAAGAGATTCATCCTGGTTTGATTGGAACGACGAAGAAGTTGTGCTATCCCAAACTGGGAACTGGAATCACCTGATTTGAAAGTGGGATAAACTTCTTCAACCCCCAGTCCTATGAGATTTATTCAACTTACTGGTGATTCTCCACCACTTTATTGTATCCAAATCAAGCTTCTTACAAGGAGATTCATCCTGGTTTGATTGGAACGACGAAGAGCTGTGGCAATTCCCAAACTGGGAAACTGGAATCACCTGATTTGAAAGGGGGATAACTTCTTCATCCCAAGTCCTATGAGATTTATTCAACTTCCTGGTGATTCTCCACCACTTTATGTATCCAAATCAAGCTTCTTACAAAGAGATTTCATCCTGGTTTGATTGGAACGACGAAGCCTGTGATATTCCCAAACTGGGAAACTGGAATCACCTGATTTGAAAGTGGGATAACTTCTTCATGCCAAGACCTATGAGATTTATTCAACTTCCTGGTGATTCTCCACAACTTTATGTGTCCAAATCAAGCTTCTTACAAAGAGATTCATCCTGGTTTGATTGGAACGACGAAGAAGCTGTGCTATTCCCAAACTAGGAAACTGGAATCAACTGATTTGAAAGTGGATAACTTCTTCATGCCAACTCCTATGAGATTTATTCAACTTCCTGGTGATTATCCACCACTTTATGTATCCAATCAAGCTTCTTACAAAGAGATTCATCCTGGTTTGTTTGAACGACGAGGAAGCTGTGCTATTCCCAAACTGGGAAACTGGAATCAACTGATTTGAAAGTGGGATAATGTTGAGATGAGGAAGTCATTATGAGAAGGAGAGGAAGAGCTAAGCAAGTGATGGAAAGAGTACGGACAGTACGGCCTATGTACGGACAGGGGCTTGGCCGTACATCTGAGGAAACATGAAGGAAGAAGGAGATGGGTGAGTAAAAGCCTATAGAGTACATAGAAGGTCTCAAGACTGATCCGACCGTTTAGGGATAAGGGCGGGACGAGCCTTATCCATCCAGGCCGTGGACAGCTGTAAAGGCCAAGCGTGTGAGCCTTACCATCCGTGAATTCAAAAGAGACGCTCCCCTTTGGCTTGACTTCACATGCTTATGACTAGTGCTGCTTTCCTTGACTTGTAAAACCCTAATGCCTCTTCTATAAATATTGTAACCCCTCATCTCATAATAAGATTAGACAGTTCTAAACAATCTCTCTCTATACTCATTTCATTATGATTCTCCCATTAGTCTCTATCTGTCTCTTAATCCTCTTATTATTCTCTTCTATAATCCTTTCTAAACTCAGATAATCATTTACATCCTTAAATCTCATTGGTATCAGAGCCAGTTGATTAAAACTGAGTTCGTGAGTGACTCTCTTAAAGGATTCAATTTTGAAACTTCAAGAGAACAAGTGAGTGTGTTTGAGAGTTTCTTGAGAGTTCAAAAAGCTCAAGGTACTTTGCGTGTGTCTTGGTGATCCGTGGGCGGTTCATTTGAACTCAAGGGTAAATCTGTGTTCTAGAGGGCAGTGTGGGTTCTCAGTACAAGATCTAGTCGTTTGTTTAAGCTGTAGACGATGTCAGCTTTTCATAATGGAAAGTGTTATGAAGATGAAGGTCGCGGTGACATTCAAAGGAAGCAACTACCTAGTCTGGTCTAGGATGGTGAAGACTGCTGTGGGAAGCAAGGGTTTGTGGAAGCATATCACAGCTGGTGAAGCTCCAAGGGCGATTACTCAAGAGGGTGACGCAGAGAGCTCCGAGGAGAGTGTTGTGGAGAAGTGGCAACAAGAAGACGAATGGTGATGTCAGTCCTTCATGCCCTCCTTGGAACCGGCTATCCTAGATGCTTATAGCTACTGTGAGACAGCCAAGGAGCTGTGGGACACTCTGAAGAAGGTGTATGGAATGTTTCTAACCTGAACCGAGTGTTTGAAGTCAAGAAGGCAATCAACGAGTTAACCCAAGATGACATGGAGTTTACAAAGCATTTGGGGAGGTTCAGGACACTGTGCTCCGAGCTGGAGATTTTTAGGCCAAGCACAGTTGATCCAGAGCTTCTAAATGAGAGGCGTGAGCAGGACAAGGTCTTTGGGTTGCTGCTCACATTGAAACGCAAGCTACAATGGTCTCATTCAGCACATGCTAAGGTCCGAGAAGTTACCTGACCTTGAGGAGGTGTGCTCAGATACAAAGGGAGCAGGGCTCAATGGGCTTGTTTGGAGGCAAGGGAGACTTATCTCTTGCAAATGCTGTGCAGTCTGACCGTGAAGAACCTCCTCAAGCAACAAAGCTGGCTACAACAAGAAGTATGAGAAGTTCAATGGGAATTGTGATCATTGCAAGAGGTATGGGCACAAGAAATTCAGTGCTGGATACTCCATCCCCACTTGAAGCCGGCTAAGTTCATAAAGGAGAAAGAGGCAAGAGCTCACATGACTGAAGGATCAGTGGAGCAGGGCCATCCAACCGAGGAACTGAATGGAGAACCGTGAAGGAAATGGAATAGCTTTGGTGACCTATACTGGAGCCATCAACCCCCGAGGCAATGATCAAGACTTCATCAGGAGGTCCGAGATGGATGCACTCATCAAAATGCTCAAGGATAATGGTAACATTCATGGGTATTCATTTGGTGCTTCTATGAATTGCTAGGACTATAGAAATGACTCACAGTAAGGCTGAGATTGCTAGGAATGATAGTAAGACTGGAATTGAGCAGTGCATTGATAGAAATGCTAAGATAATGCATATAGATCAAAATGTATCTGCCATCATGCTAGCAATGCATCCAAACCATTGATTATAGATTCAGGTGCATCTCATCATATGATTAGTGAACACCAACCTGATTAAAGACATAGAACCTACTAATGGATGTGTGATGATTGCAAATGGAGAATAAGATACCTATTAAGGGAATAGGAAACTTAAAGCTATTTGATAGATACTAGAGCATTTTATATTCCTGAATTCACATCAATCATCTACTTTCATTAAGAAATGCAACTACTGATTTGAATTGCAATGTTATATTCAGTCCTAATGATGTGAAGTTTCAGGATATTGAAAGCAGCCAATTGATTGGAAAAGGAGTTACAAAGGGAGAGTTATATATGCTTGAGAAGCTTGATCTTGTTTCCAATCATAACTGCTCATTTACTTATGCTTCTAGTTTGAATAAAAATGCATTGTGGCATGCTAGACTAGGTCATCCCCATGAGAGGGCTTTAAACTTAATGTTTCCAGGTGTGGTTTTTGAAAATGATAAGTGTGAAGCTTGCATTTTAGGCAAGCATTGTAAGAATGTGTTTCCAAGAACATCTACTGTTTATGAAAATTGTTTTGATTTGATTCATACTGATGTGTGGACTGCTCCTAGTTTCTCTAGAGATAATAATAAGTACTTTGTCACATTCATTGATGAAAAATCTAAATACACCTGGTTAACACTAATTCCATCAAAAGATAGGGTGATAGATGCATTCAAGAACTTTCAAGCTTATGTAACTAACCATTATCATGCTAAGATTAAAATTTTGAGATCAGATAATGGAGGAGAATACACAAGCTATGCGTTCAAAAGCCATCTAGATCATCATGGAATACTTCATCAAACAAGCTGCCCCTACACACCACAACAGAATGGTGTAGCTGAGAGGAAGAACAGGCACTTGATGGAGGTGGCTCGGTCATTAATGTTCCAAGCTAATGTACGTAAAAGATTCTGGAGTGATGCTGTATCCACTGCTTGCTATCTAATCAACCGAATACCTACAAGGGTTTGAAGGATCAAGCACCTTTGAGTACTGAACCAGCGCAACCATCTTTGACATATATGAGAGTGTTTGGATGCTTGTGTTATGTGTTTACCAGGAGAGTTGAGGAACAAGCTAGAAGCAGAAGCAGAAAGGCAATGTTCATTGGCTACTCAACAACTCAAAAGGATATAAGTGTTATGATCCAGAAGCTAGAAGGGTACTTGTATCTAGAGATGTGAAGTTCATTGAAGAAAGAGGATACTATGAAGAGAAGAATCAAGAAGACCTGAGGGATCTTACATCAGATAAGGCTGGAGTCTTAAGAGTGATTTTGGAAGGTCTTGGTATCAAGATGAATCAGGATCAGTCCACAAGAAGTATACAACCAGAAGAGAGCTCAATGAACCAAGAAGAGCTGCTCAAACACCTCACCTTGATCATGATGAGGGGGGAAGTGAACCTGAAACTCAAGAAAATGGCCAAGAAGGAGTCGGCTTGAGTGAAGAAGGAGAAGAGTTCAACTCAGGTTCTCATCATCAAGGTGAGCAAGACCAGGAGATGAAGAACATCACAGTGAAGCACAAGAACCGCATATACAAATGAGCAGGTTCAAGTGCAAGAACAACCTGTATTGAGGAGAAGCACAAGGATTAGAAAGGATCCTTCCTCTTGGATAAACACGCGAGTGTACTACAATGCCCAAGCTGTGGAGGATCCTTCTCGAGTTGTGTGTTCCTTTGCTCAATACCCTGAAGAACATTGTGCGTTCATGGTTAACTTGGATGAGAACTATATTCCAAGAAGCTATGAAGGCAATCATGGATAAAGAATGGAAGGAATCAGTTGGGCTGAGGCAGGAGCCATGATCAAGAATGATACATGGTATGAGAGTGAGTTACCAAAAGGAAGAAGGCTGTGAGTAGTAAATGGATATTCACAATCAAGTATAAGGCTGATGGAAAGGTTGAGAGGAAGAAGTCAAGGCTAGTAGCAAGAGGTTTCACTCAAACTTATGGAGAAGATTACATAGAAACCTTTGCACCAGTAGCTAAACTACATACAATAAGGATTGTATAAGCTTGCTGTGAATCTTGGATGGGGGTTATGGCAAATGGATGTGAAGAATGCATTCTTACAAGTGAACTTGAGGATGAAGTTATATGCATCCACCTCCAGGCTTGAACACTTAGTGAAGAAAGGGAATGTGTTAAGATTGAAGAAAGCTATCTATGGGCTGAAGCAATCACCAAGGGCTTGGTACAACAGCTGAGCACTACTCTGAATGGCCGTGGCTTCAAGAAGTCTGAACTAGACCACACACTCTCTTCACACTCACAACTCCCTCAGGTATGATTGGCACTTCTTGTGTATGTTGATGATATCATTATCACAGGAAGTGATAAGGAAGATATCATAGCAACCAAGGAGTTCATTAAATCCATGTTTGAGATTAAAGATTTGGGGAAATGAAATACTTTCTTGGAATTGAGATATGTGTAGATCCAGGAAGGTTATTCATGTCCCAAAGAAGTATACACTTGATCTTTGAAAGGTGCAGGTGCTTATGGAGGCAAGACTGCAAGGATGCCTATGGAGGATGGCTACAAAGTCCCACGAGAGGGGGAGATTGAAGACAGCAAACCTTATCAGGATCCTGAAACTCTATAGAAAACTAGTTGGCAAATTGATTTATCTTACCATAACTAGACCTGACATTTGTTTTGCTGTGAATCAGGTGAGTCAACACAATGCAAGTTCCTAAGGAGCATCATTGGCGCATGGTGGAGAGGATCTTGATGTATCTCAATGGCTCACCTGATCAAGGAGTATGGATGGGTTGCAATGGAAGCTCTGAAGTGGTGGGATACTGTGATGCAGATTGGCTGGTGATAGAACAGACAGGAGATCAACCACAGGCTATTGCACATTCATTGGAGGCAACTTGGTGAATGGAAGAGTAAGAGCAGAAGGTTGTCTCTTGCTCAAGCGCAGAAGCTGAGTATAGAGCTATGCTGAAGCTTACCAACGAGTTGGTATGGATCAAGGCATCTTGAAGCATTTGGAGATTGATCAAGCCACGCCAACGACAATGCATTGTGATAACCAAGCAGCCATTCACATTGCATCCAACTCGGTGTTTCATGAGAGAACCAAGCACATTGAAGTTGATTGCCACAAGGTGAGGCAAATGATCATTCTAGGAGTCATCTTGCCATGTTACACGAGGATTGAAGATCAGTTTGCTGATGTGTTCACCAAGGCTGCAAGACAGAAGACAATGGAGTCCATTCACATCAGGTTGGGCCTCATTGATCTTGGGAAGAGAAGGAGCTGATCCTCTTGGCTGTGAGGTCTTTACTCTTTTTCCCTCATCAAGGTTTTGTCCCCATGGGTTTTCCTTGGTGAGGTTTTTAATGAGGAGGATCTCATAGCCATCCAAGCTTAGGCTTTCACAAAGCTAAGCTTGAGGGGAGTGTTTGAGAATGAGGAAGTCATTATGGAAGGAGAGGAAGAGCTAAGCAAGTGATGGAAGAGTACGGACAGTACGGCCTATGTACGGACAGGGGCTTGGCCGTACATCTGAGGAAAACATGAGGAAGAAGAGATGGGTGAGTAAAGCCTCTAGAGTACATAGAAGGTCTCAAGACTGATCAGACCGTTTAGGGATAAGGGCGGGACGAGCCTTATCCATCCAGGCCGTGGACAGGCTGTAAAGGCAAAGCGTGTGAGCCTTACCATCCGTGAATTCAAAAGAGACGCTCCCTTTGGCTTGACTTCACATGCTTATGACTAGTGCTGCTTTTCTCTTGACTTGTAAACCCTAATGCCTCTTCTATAAATATTGTAACCTCATCTCATAATAAGATTAGACAGTTCTAAACAATCTCTCTCTATACTCATTTCATTATGATTCTCCATTAGTCTCTAATCTGTCTCTTAATCTCTTATTCTCTTCTATATCCTTTCTAAACTCAGATAATCATTTACATCCTTAATCTCATAGATAACTTCTTCATGCCAAGTCCTATGAGATTTTTATTCACTTCCTGGTGATTCTCCACCACT
This sequence comes from Brassica napus, assembly GCF_020379485.1. NCBI lineage: Eukaryota > Viridiplantae > Streptophyta > Magnoliopsida > Brassicales > Brassicaceae > Brassica > Brassica napus. Next base: position 39,065 of record NW_026015342.1, on the reverse strand, counting down.
TTATGTGTCCAAATCAAGCTTCTTACAAGAGATTCATCCTGGTTGATTGGAACGACGAGGAGCTGTGCTATTCCCAAACTGGGAACTGGAATCACCTGATTTAAAAGTGGAATAACTTCTTCATACCAACTCCTATGAGATTTATTAACTTCCTGGTGATTCTCCACCACTTTATGTATCCAAATCAAGCTTCTTACAAAGAGATTCATCCTGGTTTGATAACGACGAAGAAGCTGTGCTATTCCCAAACTGGGAAAACTGGAATCACCTGATTTGAAAGTGAGATAACTTCTTCATGGCCAATCCTATGAGATTTATTCAACTCCGGGTGATTCTCCACCACTTTATGTGTCCAATCAAGCTTCTTACAAAGTGATTCATCCTGGTTTGATTAGAACGACGAAGAAGCTGTGCTATTCCCACAGGGAAACTGGAATCACCCTGATTTGAAAGTGGGATAACTTCTTCATCCCAACTCCTATGAGATTTATTCAACTTCCTGGTGATTCTCCACCACTTTACGTATCCAAATCAAGCTTCTTACAAAGAGATTCATCCTGGTTTGATTGGAACGACGAAGAAGCTGTGCTATTCCCAAACTGGGAAACTGGAATCACCTGATTTGAAAGTGGGATAACTTCTTCGTGCCACAACTCCTATGAGATTTATTCAACTTCCTGGATATTTTCCACCACTTTATGTATCCAAATCAAGCTTCTTACAAAGAGATTCATCCTGGTTTGATTGGAACGACGAAGAAGCTGTGCTATTCCCAAACTGGGAAACTGGAATCACCTGATTTGAAAGTGGGATAACTTCTTCATGCCAACTCCTATGAGATTTATTCAACTTCCTGGTGATTCTCCACCACTTTATGTATCCAAATCAAGCTTCTTAAAAAGAGATTCATCCTGGTTTGATTGGAACGACGAAGAAGCTGTGCTATTCCCAAACTGGGAAACTGGAATCACCTGATTTGAAAGGGGGATAACTTCTTCCTGCCATCACCTATGAGATTTATTTATTCAACTTCTGGTGATTCTCCCGCCACTTAATGTATCCAAATCAAGCTTCCTACAAAGAGATTCATCCTGGTTTGATTGAAACGGCGAAGAAGCTGTGCTATTCCCAAACTGGGAAACTGGAATCACCTAATTTGAAAGTGGGATAACTACTTCATCCCAACTCCTATGAGATTTATCAACTTCCTGGTGATTCTCCACCACTTTATTATCCAAATAAAACTTCTCTACAAGAGATTCATCCTGGTTTGATTGGAACGGCGAAGAAGCTGTGCTATTCCCACTAGGAAACTGGAATCACCTGATTTAAAGTGGGATAACTTCTTCATCCAACTCCTATGAGATTTATTTCAACTTGCTGGTGATTCTCCACCACTTTATGTATCCAAATCAAGCTTCTTACAAGAGATTCATCCTGGTTTGTTTGAAACGACGAAGAAGCTGTGCTATTACCAAACTGGAAAACTGGAATCACACTGATTTGAAAGTGGGATAACTTCTTCATGCCCAACTCCTATGAGATTTATTTTTCACTTCCTGGTGATTCTCCACCACTTTACGTATCCAAATCAAGCTTCTTACAAAGAGATTCATCCTGGTTTGATTGGAACGACGAAGAAGCTGTGCTATTCCCAAACTGGGAAACTGGAATCAACTGATTTTAAAGTGGGATAACTTCTTCATCCCAACTCCTATGATATTTATTCAACTTCCCGGTGATTCTCCACTACTTTAAGTATCGAAATCAAGCTTCTTACAAAGTGATTCATCGTGGTTTGTTTGGAACGACGACGAAGCTGTTCTATTACCAAACTGGGAAACTGGAATCAACTTTTGAAAGTGGGATAACTTCTTCATGCCAACTCCTATGAGATTTATTCAACTTCCTGGTGATTCTCCACCACTTTATGTATCCAAATCAAGCTTCTTAAAAGAGATTCATCCTGGTTTGATTGGAGCGACGAAGAAGCTGTGCGATTCCCAAACTGGGAAACTGAATCACCTGATTTGAAAGTGGGATAACTTCTTCATGCCAACTCCTATGAGATTTATTCAACTTCCTGGTGATTCTCCACCACTTTATGTATTCAAATCAAGCTTCTTAAAAAGAGATTCATCCTGGTTTGATTGGAACGACGAAGAAGCTGTGCTATTCCCAAACTGGGAAACTGGAATCACATGATTTGAAAGTGGGATAACTTCTTCATCCCAAGTCCTATGAGATTTATTCAACTTCCTGGTGATTCTCCACCACTTTATGTATCCAAATCAAGCTTCTTACAAGGAATTCATCCTGGTTTCATTGGAACGACGAAGAAGCTGTGCAATTCCCAAACTGGGAAACTGGAATCACCTGATTTGAAAGGGGGATAACTTCTTCATGCCAACTCCTATGAGATTTTTTTCAACTTCCTGTGATTCTCCACCACTGTATGTATCCAAATCAAGCTTCTTACAAAGAGATTCATCCTGGTTTGATTGGAACGGCGAAGAAGCTGTGCTATTCCCAAACTGGGAACTGAAATCACCTGATTTGAAAGTGGGATAACTTCTTCATCCAACTCCTATGAGATTTATTCACTTCCTGGTGATTCTCCACCACTTTATGTATCCAAATAAAGCTTCTTACAAAGAGATTCTGTTGATCAGAGTTAAGTATATGAGAAGAGGAGCTAAGGGAGTTAAGGCATTAGAGGAAGAGATGAAGTATGGAAGAAGAGATGATGTATGGAAGAAGAGATGAGTTTGGTTTGAGTGATCCGTACAAGGCCGTACAAGTCGTACCATCCGTACATAGGACATCAACCAAACTCACCAAGGCAAAGATAAGTTACCAAGGTAACTTAGTGGAGAGGAGGATAAGCTTTGGAGTGGATAAGACCGCGGAGGAGAAGGATGAGGCGCGGACTGACAGTCTGGCATGGACTGGAAAGTAAACAGCATCTATGGGAAGATGCTAGATGCCTCACACACTTGGAGAAGCTCATTGGCCGGATTCAAATATAGGCTCCTCCTCCTTTTTGACTTCACATGCTTTCCTTATCCCTTATGATCGAAACCCTAAGCTCACCTTATTATATATTGTAACTCAAGACCATTAATAAAGATTAGACAGTTCTAAACAATCTCTCTCTATACTCATTTCATTATGATTCTCCATTAGTCTCTAATCTGTCTCTTAATCTCTTATTTCTCTTCTATAATCCTTGCTAAACTCAGATATCATTTACATCCTTAAATCTCATAGATTCATCCTGGTTTGATTGGAACGACGACGAAGCTGTTCTATTACCAAACTGGGAAACTGGAATCAACTGATTTGAAAGTGGGATAACTTCTTCATGCCAACTCCTATGAGATTAATTCAACTTCCTGGTGATTCTCCACCACTTTATGTATCCAAATCAGCTTCTTAAAAAGAGATTCATCCTGGTTTGATTGGAACGACGAAGAAGCTGTGCTATTCCCAAACTGGGAAACTAGAATCACCTGATTTGAAAGTGGGATAACTTCTTCATCCCAAGTCCTAAGAGATTTATTCAACTTCCTGGTGATTCTCACCACTTTATGTATCCAAATCAAGCTTCTCAAAAAGTTATTCATCCTGGTTTGATTGGAACGACGAAGAAGCTGTGCTCTCCCAAACTGGGAAACTGGAATCACCTGATTTGAAAGTGGGATAACTTCTTCATGCCAACTCCTATTAGATTTATTCAACTTCCTGGTGATTCTCCACCACTTTATGTATCCAAATCAAGCTTCTTACAAAGAGATTCATCCTGGTTTGATTGGAACGGCGAAGAAGCTGTGCTATTCCCAAACTGGGAAACTGGAATCACCTGATTTGAAAGTGGGATAACTTCTTCATCCCAACTCCTATGAGATTTATTCAACTTGCTGGTGATTCTCCACCACTTTATGTATCCAAATCAAGCTTCTTACAAAGAGATTCATCCTGGTTTGATTGGAACGACGAAGAAGCTGTGCTATTACCAAACTGGGAAACTGGAATCAACTGATTTGAAAGTGGGATAACTTCTTCATGCCAACTCCTATGAGATTTATTCAACTTCCTGGTGATTCTCCACCACTTTACGTATCCAAATCAAGCTTCTTACAAAGAGATTCATCCTGGTTTGATTGGAACGACGAAGAAGCTGTGCTATTCCCAAACTGGGAAACTGGAATCAACTGATTTGAAAGTGGGATAACTTCTTCATCCCAACTCCTATGATATTTATTCAACTTCCCGGTGATTCTCCACCACTTTACGTATCCAAATCAAGCTTCTTACAAAGTGATTCATCGTGGTTTGTTTGGAACGACGACGAAGCTGTTCTATTACCAAACTGGGAAACTGGAATCAACTGATTTGAAAGTGGGATAACTTCTTCATGCCAACTCCTATGAGATTTATTCAACTTCCTGGTGATTCTCCACCACTTTATGTATCCAAATCAAGCTTCTTAAAAAGAGATTCATCCTGGTTTGATTGGAGCGACGAAGAAGCTGTGCGATTCCCAAACTGGGAAACTGGAATCACCTGATTTGAAAGTGGGATAACTTCTTCATGCCAACTCCTATGAGATTTATTCAACTTCCTGGTGATTCTCCACCACTTTATGTATTCAAATCAAGCTTCTTAAAAAGAGATTCATCCTGGTTTGATTGGAACGACGAAGAAGCTGTGCTATTCCCAAACTGGGAAACTGGAATCACCTGATTTGAAAGTGGGATAACTTCTTCATCCCAAGTCCTATGAGATTTATTCAACTTCCTGGTGATTCTCCACCACTTTATGTATCCAAATCAAGCTTCTTACAAGGAGATTCATCCTGGTTTGATTGGAACGACGAAGAAGCTGTGCAATTCCCAAACTGGGAAACTGGAATCACCTGATTTGAAAGGGGGATAACTTCTTCATGCCAACTCCTATGAGATTTATTCAACTTCCTGGTGATTCTCCACCACTGTATGTATCCAAATGAAGCTTCTTACAAAGAGATTCATCCTGGTTTGATTGGAACGGCGAAGAAGCTGTGCTATTCCCAAACTGGGAAACTGAAATCACCTGATTTGAAAGTGGGATAACTTCTTCATCCCAACTCCTATGAGATTTATTCAACTTCCTGGTGATTCTCCACCACTTTATGTATCCAAATAAAGCTTCTTACAAAGAGATTCTGTTGATCAGAGTTAAGTATATGAGAAGAGGAGCTAAGGGAGTTAAGGCATTAGAGGAAGAGATGAAGTATGGAAGAAGAGATGAAGTATGGAAGAAGAGATGAGTTTGGTTTGAGTGATCCGTACAAGGCCGTACAAGTCGTACCATCCGTACATAGGACATCAACCAAACTCACCAAGGCAAAGATAAGTTACCAAGGTAACTTAGTGGAGAGGAGGATAAGCTTTGGAGTGGATAAGACCGCGGAGGGAGAAGGGATGAGGCGCGGACTGACAGTCTGGCATGGACTGGAAGTAAACAGCATCTATGGGAAGATGCTAGATGCCTCACACACTTGGAGAAGCTCATTGGCCGGATTCAATATAGGCTCCTCCTCCTTTGACTTCACATGCTTCCTTATCCCTTATGATCGAAACCCTAAGCTCACCTTATTATATTGTAACTCAAGACCATTAATAAAGATTAGACAGTTCTAAACAATCTCTCTCTATACTCATTTCATTATGATTCTCCATTAGTTTCTAATCTGTCTCTTAATCTCTTATTCTCTTCTATAATCCTTTCTAAACTCAGATAATCATTTACATCCTTAAATCTCATAGATTCATCCTGGTTTGATTGGAACGACGACGAAGCTGTTCTATTACCAAACTGGGAAACTGGAATCACTGATTTGAAAGTGGGATAACTTCTTCATGCCAACTCCTATGAGATTAATTCAACTTCCTGGTGATTCTCCACCACTTTATGTATCCAAATCAAGCTTCTTAAAAGAGATTCATCCTGGTTTGATTGGAACGACGAAGAAGCTGTGCTATTCCCAAACTGGGAAACTAGAATCACCTGATTTGAAAGTGGGATAACTTCTTCATCCCAAGTCCTATGAGATTTATTCAACTTCCTGGTGATTCTCCACCACTTTATGTATCCAAATCAAGCTTCTCAAAAAGTTATTCATCCTGGTTTGATTGGAACGACGAAGAAGCTGTGCTCTTCCCAAACTGGGAAACTGGAATCACCTGATTTGAAAGTGGGATAACTTCTTCATGCCAACTCCTATTAGATTTATTCAACTTCCTGGTGATTCTCCACCACTTTATGTATCCAAATCAAGCTTCTTACAAAGAGATTCATCCTGGTTTGATTTGAACGGCGAAGAACTGTGCTATTCCCAAACTGGGAAACTGGAATCACCTGATTTGAAAGTGGGATAACTTCTTCATCCCAACTCCTATGAGATTTATTCAACTTGCTGGTGATTCTCCACCACTTTATGTATCCAAATCAAGCTTCTTACAAAGAGATTCATCCTGGTTTGATTGGAACGACGAAGAAGCTGTGCTATTACCAAACTGGGAAACTGGAATCAACTGATTTGAAAGTGGGATAACTTCTTCATGCCAACTCCTATGAGATTTATTCAACTTCCTGGTGATTCTCCACCACTTTACGTATCCAAATCAAGCTTCTTACAAAGAGATTCATCCTGGTTTGATTGGAACGACGAAGAAGCTGTGCTATTCCCAAACTGGGAAACTGGAATCAACTGATTTGAAAGTGGGATAACTTCTTCATCCCAACTCCTATGATATTTATTCAACTTCCCGGTGATTCTCCACCACTTTACGTATCCAAATCAAGCTTCTTACAAAGTGATTCATCGTGGTTTGTTTGGAACGACGACGAAGCTGTTCTATTACCAAACTGGGAAACTGGAATCAACTGATTTGAAAGTGGGATAACTTCTTCATGCCAAACTCCTATGAGATTTATTCAACTTCCTGGTGATTCTCCACCACTTTATGTATCCAAATCAAGCTTCTTAAAAGAGATTCATCCTGGTTGATTGGAGCGAGAGAAGCTGTGCTATTCCCAAACTGGGAAACTGGAATCACCTGATTTGAAAGTGGGATAACTTCTTCATGCCAACTCCTATGAGATTTATTCAACTTCCTGGTGATTCTCCACCACTTTATGTATCCAAATCAAGCTTCTTAAAAAGAGATTCATCCTGGTTTGATTGGAACGACGAAGAAGCTGTGCTATTCCCAAACTGGGAAACTGGAATCACCTGATTTGAAAGTGGGATAACTTCTTCATCCCAAGTCCTATGAGATTTATTCAACTTCCTGGTGATTCTCCACCACTTTATGTATCCAAATAAAGCTTCTTACAAGGAGATTCATCCTGGTTTGATTGGAACGACGAAGAAGCTGTGCAATTCCCAAACTGGGAAACTGGAATCACCTGATTTGAAAGGGGGTAACTTCTTCATGCCAACTCCTATGAGATTTATTCAACTTCCTGGTGATTCTCCACCACTGTATGTATCCAAATCAAGCTTCTTACAAAGAGATTCTTCCTGGTTTGATTGGAACGGCGAAGAAACTGTGCTATTCCCAAACTGGGAAACTGGAATCACCTAATTTGAAAGTGGGATAACTTCTTCATCCCAACTCCTATGAGATTTATTCAACTTCCTGGTGATTCTCCACCACTTTATGTATCCAAATAAAGCTTCTTACAAAGAGATTCATCCTGGTTTGATTGGAACGACGACGAAGCTGTTCTATTACCAAACTGGGAAACTGGAATCAACTGATTTGAAAGTGGGATAACTTCTTCATGCCAACTCCTATGAGATTAATTAAACTTCCTGGTGATTCTCCACCACTTTATGTATCCAAATCAAGCTTCTTAAAAAGAGATTCATCCTGGTTTGATTGGAACGACGAAGAAGCTGTGCTATTCCCAAACTGGGAAACTAGAATCACCTGATTTGAAAGTGGGATAACTTCTTCATCCCAAGTCCTATGAGATTTATTCAACTTCCTGGTGATTCTCCACCACTTTATGTATCCAAATCAAGCTTCTCAAAAAGTTATTCATCCTGGTTTGATTGTAACGACGAAGAAGCTGTGCTCTTCCCAAACTGGGAAACTGGAATCACCTAATTTGAAAGTGGGATAACTTCTTCATGCCAACTCCTATTAGATTTATTCAACTTCCTTGTGATTCTCCACCACTTTATGTATCCAAATCAAGCTTCTTACAAAGAGATTCATCCTGGTTTGATTGGAACGGCGAAGAAGCTGTGCTATTCCCAAACTGGGAACTGGAATCACCTGATTTGAAAGTGGGATAACTTCTTCATCCCAACTCCTATGATATTTATTCAACTTCCCGGTGATTCTCCACCACTTTACGTATCCAAATCAAGCTTCTTACAAAGTGATTCATCGTGGTTTGTTTGGAACGACGACGAAGCTGTTCTATTACCAAACTGGGAAACTGGAATCAACTGATTTGAAAGTGGGATAACTTCTTCATGCCAACTCCTAGGAGTTGGCATGAAGAAGTTATCCCACTTTCAAATCAGGTGATTCCAGTTTCCCAGTTTGGGAATTGCACAGCTTCTTCGCTCCAATCAAACCAGGATGAATCTCCTTGTAAGAAGCTTTATTTGGATACATAAAGTGGTGGAGAATCACCAGGAAGTTGAATAAATCTCATAGGACTTGGGATGAAGAAGTTATCCCACTTTCAAATCAGTTGATTCCAGTTTCCCAGTTTGGTAATAGCACAGCTTCTTCGTCGTTCCAATCAAACCAGGATGAATCTCTTTGTAAGAAGCTTGATTTGGATACATAAAGTGGTGGAGAATCACCAGGAAGTTGGATAAATCTCATAGGAGTTGGGATGAAGAAGTTATCCCACTTTCAAATCAGGTGATTCCAGTTTCCCAGTTTGGGAATAGCACAGTTTCTTCGCCGTTCCAATCAACCAGGATGAATCTCTTTGTAAGAAGCTTGATTTGGATACATAAAGTGGTGGAGAATCACCAGGAAGTTGAATAAATCTAATAGGAGTTGGCATGAAGAAGTTATCCACTTTCAAATCAGGTGATTCCAGTTTCCCAGTTTGGGAAGAGCACAGCTTCTTCGTCGTTCCAATCAAACCAGGATGAATAACTTTTTGAGAAGCTTGATTTGGATACATAAAGTGGTGGAGAATCACCAGGAAGTTGAATAAATCTCATAGGACTTGGGATGAAGAAGTTATCCCACTTTCAAATCAGGTGATTCTAGTTTCCCAGTTTGGGAATAGCACAGCTTCTTCGTCGTTCCAATCAAACCAGGATGAATCTCTTTTTGCTAGATGCCTCACACACTTGGAGAAGCTCATTGGCCGGATTCAAATATAGGCTCCTCCTCCTTTTTGACTTCACATGCTTTCCTTATCCCTTATGATCGAAACCCTAAGCTCACCTTATTATATATTGTAACTCAAGACCATTAATAAAGATTAGACAGTTCTAAACAATCTCTCTCTATACTCATTTCATTATGATTCTCCATTAGTCTCTAATCTGTCTCTTAATCTCTTATTCACTTCTATAATCCTTTCTAAACTCAGATAATCATTTACATCCTTAAATCTCATAGATTCATCCTGGTTTGATTGGAACGACGACGAAGCTGTTCTATTACCAAACTGGGAAACTGGAATCAACTGATTTGAAAGTGGGATAACTTCTTCATGCCAACTCCTATGAGATTAATTCAACTTCCTGGTGATTCTCCACCACTTTATGTATCCAAATCAAGCTTCTTAAAAAGAGATTCATCCTGGTTTGATTGGAACGACGAAGAAGCTGTGCTATTCCCAAACTGGGAAACTAGAATCACCTGATTTGAAAGTGGGATAACTTCTTCATCCCAAGTCCTATGAGATTTATTCAACTTCCTGGTGATTCTCCACCACTTTATGTATCCAAATCAAGCTTCTCAAAAAGTTATTCATCCTGGTTTGATTGTAACGACGAAGAAGCTGTGCTCTTCCCAAACTGGGAAACTGGAATCACCTAATTTGAAAGTGGGATAACTTCTTCATGCCAACTCCTATTAGATTTATTCAACTTCCTTGTGATTCTCCACCACTTTATGTATCCAAATCAAGCTTCTTACAAAGAGATTCATCCTGGTTTGATTGGAACGGCGAAGAAGCTGTGCTATTCCCAAACTGGGAAACTGGAATCACCTGATTTGAAAGTGGGATAACTTCTTCATCCCAACTCCTGTGATATTTATTCAACTTCCCGGTGATTCTCCACCACTTTACGTATCCAAATCAAGCTTCTTACAAAGTGATTCATCGTGGTTTGTTTGGAACGACGACGAAGCTGTTCTATTACCAAACTGGGAAACTGGAATCAACTGATTTGAAAGTGGGATAACTTCTTCATGCCAACTCCTAGGAGTTGGCATGAAGAAGTTATCCCACTTTCAAATCAGGTGATTCCAGTTTCCCAGTTTGGGAATTGCACAGCTTCTTCGCTCCAATCAAACCAGGATGAATCTCCTTGTAAGAAGCTTTATTTGGATACATAAAGTGGTGGAGAATCACCAGGAAGTTGAATAAATCTCATAGGACTTGGGATGAAGAAGTTATCCCACTTTCAAATCAGTTGATTCCAGTTTCCCAGTTTGGTAATAGCACAGCTTCTTCGTCGTTCCAATCAAACCAGGATGAATCTCTTTGTAAGAAGCTTGATTTGGATACATAAAGTGGTGGAGAATCACCAGGAAGTTGGATAAATCTCATAGGAGTTGGGATGAAGAAGTTATCCCACTTTCAAATCAGGTGATTCCAGTTTCCCAGTTGGGAATAGCACAGTTTCTTCGCCGTTCAATCAAACCAGGATGAATCTCTTTGTAAGAAGCTTGATTTGGATACATAAAGTGGTGGAGAATCACCAGGAAGTTGAATAAATCTAATAGGAGTTGGCATGAAGAAGTTATCCCACTTTCAAATCAGGTGATTCCAGTTTCCCAGTTTGGGAAGAGCACAGCTTCTTCGTCGTTCCAATCAAACCAGGATGAATAACTTTTTGAGAAGCTTGATTTGGATACATAAAGTGGTGGAGAATCACCAGGAAGTTGAATAAATCTCATAGGACTTGGGATGAAGAAGTTATCCCACTTTCAAATCAGGTGATTCTAGTTTCCCAGTTTGGGAATAGCACAGCTTCTTCGTCGTTCCAATCAAACCAGGATGAATCTCTTTTTGCTAGATGCCTCACACACTTGGAGAAGCTCATTGGCCGGATTCAATATAGGCTCCTCCTCCTTTTTGACTTCACATGCTTTCCTTATCCCTTATGATCGAAACCCTAAGCTCACCTTATTATATATTGTAACTCAAGACCATTAATAAAGATTAGACAGTTCTAAACAATCTCTCTCTATACTCATTTCATTATGATTCTCCATTAGTCTCTAATCTGTCTCTTAATCTCTTATTCACTTCTATAATCCTTTCTAAACTCAGATAATCATTTACATCCTTAAATCTCATAGATTCATCCTGGTTTGATTGGAACGACGACGAAGCTGTTCTATTACCAAACTGGGAAACTGGAATCAACTGATTTGAAAGTGGGATAACTTCTTCATGCCAACTCCTATGAGATTAATTCAACTTCCTGGTGATTCTCCACCACTTTATGTATCCAAATCAAGCTTCTTAAAAGAGATTCATCCTGGTTTGATTGGAACGACGAAGAAGCTGTGCTATTCCCAAACTGGGAAACTAGAATCACCTGATTTGAAAGTGGGATAACTTCTTCATCCCAAGTCCTAAGAGATTTATTCAACTTCCTGGTGATTCTCCACCACTTTATGTATCCAAATCAAGCTTCTCAAAAAGTTATTCATCCTGGTTTGATTGGAACGACGAAGAAGCTGTGCTCTTCCCAAACTGGGAAACTGGAATCACCTGATTTGAAAGTGGGATAACTTCTTCATGCCAACTCCTATTAGATTTATTCAACTTCCTGGTGATTCTCCACCACTTTATGTATCCAAATCAAGCTTCTTACAAAGAGATTCATCCTGGTTTGATTGGAACGGCGAAGAAGCTGTGCTATTCCCAAACTGGGAAACTGGAATCACCTGATTTGAAAGTGGGATAACTTCTTCATCCCAACTCCTATGAGATTTATTCAACTTGCTGGTGATTCTCCACCACTTTATGTATCCAAATCAAGCTTCTTACAAAGAGATTCATCCTGGTTTGATTGGAACGACGAAGAAGCTGTGCTATTACCAAACTGGGAAACTGGAATCAACTGATTTGAAAGTGGGATAACTTCTTCATGCCAACTCCTATGAGATTTATTCAACTTCCTGGTGATTCTCCACCACTTTACGTATCCAAATCAAGCTTCTTACAAAGAGATTCATCCTGGTTTGATTGGAACGACGAAGAAGCTGTGCGATTCCCAAACTGGGAAACTGGAATCAACTGATTTGAAAGTGGGATAACTTCTTCATCCCAACTCCTATGATATTTATTCAACTTCCCGGTGATTCTCCACCACTTTACGTATCCAAATCAAGCTTCTTACAAAGTGATTCATCGTGGTTTGTTTGGAACGACGACGAAGCTGTTCTATTACCAAACTGGGAAACTGGAATCAACTGATTTGAAAGTGGGATAACTTCTTCATGCCCAACTCCTATGAGATTTATTCAACTTCCTGGTGATTCTCCACCACTTTATGTATCCAAATCAAGCTTCTTAAAAAGAGATTCATCCTGGTTTGATTGGAGCGAAGAAGCTGTGCTATTCCCAATCTGGGAAACTGGAATCACCTGATTTGAAAGTGGGATAACTTCTTCATGCCAACTCCTATGAGATTTATTCAACTTCCTGGTGATTCTCCACCACTTTATGTATCCAAATCAAGCTTCTTAAAAAGAGATTCATCCTGGTTTGATTGGAACGACGAAGAAGCTGTGCTATTCCCAAACTGGGAAACTGGAATCACCTGATTTGAAAGTGGGATAACTTCTTCATCCCAAGTCCTATGAGATTTATTCAACTTCCTGGTGATTCTCCACCACTTTATGTATCCAAATAAAGCTTCTTACAAGGAGATTCATCCTGGTTTGATTGGAACGACGAAGAAGCTGTGCAATTCCCAAACTGGGAAACTGGAATCACCTGATTTGAAAGGGGGTAACTTCTTCATGCCAACTCCTATGAGATTTATTCAACTTCCTGGTGATTCTCCACCACTGTATGTATCCAAATCAAGCTTCTTACAAAGAGATTCATCCTGGTTTGATTGGAACGGCGAAGAAGCTGTGCTATTCCCAAACTGGGAAACTGGAATCACCTAATTTGAAAGTGGGATAACTTCTTCATCCCAACTCCTATGAGATTTATTCAACTTCCTGGTGATTCTCCACCACTTTATGTATCCAAATAAAGCTTCTTACAAAGAGATTCATCCTGGTTTGATTGGAACGACGACGAAGCTGTTCTATTACCAAACTGGGAAACTGGAATCAACTGATTTGAAAGGGGGATAACTTCTTCATGCCAACTCCTATGAGATTATTAAACTTCCTGGTGATTCTCCACCACTTTATGTATCCAAATCAAGCTTCTTAAAAAGAGATTCATCCTGGTTTGATTGGAACGACGAAGAAGCTGTGCTATTCCCAAACTGGGAAACTAGAATCACCTGATTTGAAAGTGGGATAACTTCTTCATCCCAAGTCCTATGAGATTTATTCAACTTCCTGGTGATTCTCCACCACTTTATGTATCCAAATCAAGCTTCTCAAAAAGTTATTCATCCTGGTTTGATTGTAACGACGAAGAAGCTGTGCTCTTCCCAAACTGGGAAACTGGAATCACCTAATTTGAAAGTGGGATAACTTCTTCATGCCAACTCCTATTAGATTTATTCAACTTCCTGGTGATTCTCCACCACTTTATGTATCCAAATCAAGCTTCTTACAAAGAGATTCATCCTGGTTTGATTGGAACGGCGAAGAAGCTGTGCTATTCCCAAACTGGGAAACTGGAATCACCTGATTTGAAAGTGGGATAACTTCTTCATCCCAACTCCTGTGATATTTATTCAACTTCCCGGTGATTCTCCACCACTTTACGTATCCAAATCAAGCTTCTTACAAAGTGATTCATCGTGGTTTGTTTGGAACGACGACGAAGCTGTTCTATTACCAAACTGGGAAACTGGAATCAACTGATTTGAAAGTGGGATAACTTCTTCATGCCAACTCCTAGGAGTTGGCATGAAGAAGTTATCCCACTTTCAAATCAGGTGATTCCAGTTTCCCAGTTTGGGAATTGCACAGCTTCTTCGCTCCAATCAAACCAGGATGAATCTCCTTGTAAGAAGCTTTATTTGGATACATAAAGTGGTGGAGAATCACCAGGAAGTTGAATAAATCTCATAGGACTTGGGATGAAGAAGTTATCCCACTTTCAAATCAGTTGATTCCAGTTTCCCAGTTTGGTAATAGCACAGCTTCTTCGTCGTTCCAATCAAACCAGGATGAATCTCTTTGTAAGAAGCTTGATTTGGATACATAAAGTGGTGGAGAATCACCAGAAAGTTGGATAAATCTCATAGGAGTTGGGATGAAGAAGTTATCCCACTTTCAAATCAGGTGATTCCAGTTTCCCAGTTTGGGAATAGCACAGCTTCTTCGCCGTTCCAATCAAACCAGGATGAATCTCTTTGTAAGAAGCTTGATTTGGATACATAAAGTGGTGGAGAATCACCAGGAAGTTGAATAAATCTAATAGGAGTTGGCATGAAGAAGTTATCCCACTTTCAAATCAGGTGATTCCAGTTTCCCAGTTTGGGAAGAGCACAGCTTCTTCGTCGTTCCAATCAAACCAGGATGAATAACTTTTTGAGAAGCTTGATTTGGATACATAAAGTGGTGGAGAATCACCAGGAAGTTGAATAAATCTCATAGGACTTGGGATGAAGAAGTTATCCCACTTTCAAATCAGGTGATTCTAGTTTCCCAGTTTGGGAATAGCACAGCTTCTTCGTCGTTCCAATCAAACCAGGATGAATCTCTTTTTAAGAAGCTTGATTTGGATACATAAAGTGGTGGAGAATCACCAGGAAGTTGAATAAATCTCATAGGAGTTGGCATGAAGAAGTTATCCCACTTTCAAATCAGTTGATTCCAGTTTCCCAGTTTGGTAATAGAACAGCTTCGTCGTCGTTCCAATCAAACCAGGATGAATCTATGAGATTTAAGGATGTAAATGATTATCTGAGTTTAGAAAGGATTATAGAAGAGAATAAGAGATTAAGAGACAGATTAGAGACTAATGGAGAATCATAATGAAATGAGTATAGAGAGAGATTGTTTAGAACTGTCTAATCTTTATTAAGGGATGAGATTACATATATATAGGTCCATACACTTAGGGTTTTCGAAATCATAAGCATGTAGAGTCAAAGGGGAGCCTAAGCTTTAATTTGAACCGGCCAATAGGTGTCTCCACACGTTTGAAGCATCTTTCTTATCCAAGACTGAGATTTTTAGTAATGTTTAGAGTAATCTGAGTGTTTAGGAAAGACTAGAATCGATTTAGAGAAGATTAGAGTATGAAATGAGATTATGAGTCTAATATGGAACCATTGAGATTAAAGACTAAGAGAAAGACTCAAAACTTTCTTGATTCTATTAATGAGAGTGTTTACAACTTTATAAGAGAAGAGACTAGGGTTTTCGTAGCTTAAGAGGATAAGGTAAGCATGTGGAGTCAATGGCCATTTCAAACTTGTCCAATGAGGTGAGCCGCGCGTGTGAGCCTTCATTAGCTGGCTCAACCTTTTGCTTTTCCGTGTCCAGCTGTGCCAGCCTGTCCAAGACTCTCCCTTATCCTTTCCAACGGTCTGATCCACTCACAAAGGCCAAGGTAACTTCTCCTCTTTACTTAAGTAACTTGGATAACTTATGGTGAGGTTTGGTTGAGCTTTGGTCGATCCTATCTTGTACGGCCTGTCCTGTCATGTACGGCCATGTACGGCCTTGTACGGACAGGCTGATCCCAAAGCTCCCAAACCTTCCTATCCTTCCTCTTCTTCATTCTACTCAACCCTCATCTCCATTCTTCACTTGACACTCTTCATCTCAACACTCCCCCTCAAGCTTAGCTTTGTGAAAGACTAAGCTTGGACAGCCATGAGATCTTCCTCATTAAAAACCTCACTAAGGAAAACCCATTGGGACAAAACCTTAATGAGGGAAAAAGAGTAAAGATCTCATGACTAAGGGGATCAGCTGCTTCTCTTCCCAAGATCAATGAGGCCCAATCTGATATGAATGGACTCCATTGTCTTTTGCCTTGCAGCCTTGGTGAATACATCAGCCAACTGATCTTCACTCCTAGTATAACATGGCAAGATGACTCCTAGGACAATCATCTGCCTCACCTTGTGGCAATCAACCTCAATGTGCTTTGTTCTCTCATGGAACACCGAGTTGGAGGCTATGTGAATGGCGGCCTGGTTGTCACAATGCATTGTCATTGGAGTGTCTTGTGCTATCTCCAAATGCTTCAAGATGCCCTTGATCCAAACTAGCTCGTTTGTAAGCTTCAGCATGGCTCTATATTCAGCTTCTGCACTAGAGCATGACACCACCTTCTGTTTCTTACTCTTCCAAGTCACCAAGTTGCCTCCAATGAATGTGCAATAGCCGGTTGTTGATCTTCTGTCAGCTCTATCACCTGCCCAATCAGCATCACAATAGCCCACCACTTCTGTGCTTCCATTGCACCCCATCCATACACCTTGATCCGGCGAGCCATTTAGATACATCAGCAGCCTCTCCACCATACGCCAATGATGTTCCTTGGGAAGCTGCATGTGTTGACTCACCTGATTCACAGCAAAGCATATATCAGGTCTTGTGATGGTTAGATAAATCAATTTGCCAACAAGTTTTCTATAGAGTTTAGGATCATGAAATGGCTTGCTGTCTTCAATCTCCCCCTCTCTTGGTACTTTGTAGCCATCTTCCATTGGCATCCTTGCTGTCTTGCCTCCATAAGCACCTGCACCTTTCAAAAGATCAAGTGTATACTTCCTTTGGGACATGAACAAACCTTCCTTGGATCTACAAATCTCAATTCCAAGAAAGTATTTCATTTCTCCCAAGTCTTTTATTTCAAACATAGACTTTAGAAACTCCTTGGTTGCTTTGATACCTTCCTTATCACTTCCTGTGATAATGATATCATCCACATACACAAGGAGAGCAACCATACCTGAGGGAGTAGTGAGGGTAAAGAGAGTATGGTCCAATTCAGACTTCTTAAAACCTCGGCTGTTCAGAGTTGTGCTCAACTTGTTGTACCATGCTCTTGGTGATTGCTTCAACCCATAGATAGCCTTCTTTAGCCTCAGTACATTCCCTCTCTTCACTAGATGTTCAAGACCTGGTGGAGGATACATGTAGACTTCATCCTCAAGTTCTCCTTGTAAGAATGCATTCTTCACATCCATTTGCCACAATCCCCATCCAAGGTTAACCGCCAAGCTTAGTACAATTCTAATGGTGTGTAACTTGGCTACTGGTGCAAATGTCTCAATGTAATCCTCTCCATATGTTTGAGTGAACCCTCTTGCTACTAATCTAGTCTTCTTCCTCTCAATCTGTCCATCAGCTTTGTATTTGATTGTGAAGATCCATTTACTAGATACTGCCTTCTTCCCTTTTGGTAGTTCACTTTCAAACCATGTATCATTCTTTATCATAGCTCCTGCCTCAGCCCCTACTGATTCCTTCCATTCCTTATCCTCCATTGCCTCTTCATAGCTTCTTGGAATGTGATTCTCATCTAAGTTTACCATGAATGCACCATGTGCTTCTGGATATTGAGAGAAAGAGCACACGGCCTGAGTAGGATGCTTCACAGCTTGAGCATTGTAGTACACTCTCGTGTTTACCCAACTGGAAGGATCCTTTCTCAGCCTTGTACTTCTTCTCAACACTGGCCCTTCTTGTGCCGGTAACTCCATGTCTTGTACACCTTCTTGTGTACTTTCTTCTCTTGGCTGACTTGCTTCAGCTCCTTCATCCCTTAGCTGACTTGCTTCAGCTCCTTCTTGTTGATCATTTGACTCCACAGCTTGATCATGAGAACCAGAACTCTCTTCATGACTTTGAGTTTGAGTTTCTGTTCCATTCCCCCCCTCATGTTCAAGATTGGACGTCTGATGATTCGGTATTGGTGTAGTGCCTCTTACTTCTTGCTGTTCTTGATCCATATTGATTCCAAGTCCTTCTAGTATTATCCTCAAGGTTGCAGCTCTATCTGAAGTGAGATCTTTCAAATCTTCTTGAATCTGCTCCTCATAATATCCTTTTTCTTCCACAAACTTCACTTCTCTAGATACTAACACTCTCCTTGTGTTAGGATCATAGCACTTGTATCCTTTCTGACTTGATGAGTATCCAACAAACATTGCCTTGGAGCTCCTAGCTTCAAGCTTGTTTCTTAATTCTCCCGGTACCATCACAAAACACAAACACCCAAAGATCTTCATATGTTCCAATGAGGGCTTGTATCGGTTCAATACCTCAAATGGTGATAACCCTTGCAGGATCAGAGTTGGTGTTCTGTTGATGAGATAACAAGCTGTAGTGACTGCATCACTCCAGAACCTCTTGGGTACATTGGTTTGAAACATCATGGACCTGGCCACTTCCATCAGATGCCTATTCTTTCTCTCAGCCACACCATTCTGTTGTGGAGTATAGGGACAGCTTGTCTGATGTAGGATTCCATGCTGAGATAGGTGAAGCTTGAATGCTTGTCCCGTGTACTCTCCTCCATTATCTGACCTGAAAATCTTTATCTTGGCATTATAATGGTTAGTCACATATGATTGAAAGTTCTTAAATGCATCAAGTACCCTATCTTTGGTTGGAATTAAGGTTAACCAGGTGTATTTGGATTTTTCATCAATGAAGGTTACATAATACTTTTGATTGTCTCTAGATAAGCAAGGAGCAGTCCAAACATCAGAATGAATCAAATCAAAACACTTCTCATAAACCGTAGTAGATTTAGTAAAGACAGTCTTACAATGCTTGCCTAAAATACAAGCTTCACAATCATTATTCTCAAAGGAAACACCTGGCAACATCAGTTTTAAAGCCTTATTATGAGGGTGTCCTAATCTAGCATGCCACAATGCATTTTTACTTAAACTAGAACCGGAAACAGAAGTAAACGAGCAGCTATAACTAGAAACAGGAGCAAGATCTTCAAGTAAATACAATTCTCCTTTAGTCACTCCCTTTCCAATCATTTTGCTGCTTTTAATATCCTGAAACTTCACATCATTAGGACTGAATATGACATTACATTGCAAATCAGTAGCACATTTCTTAACAGATAACAAGTTTGAAGTAAATTCAGGCATATAAAAGCTTTAGTTTCCTTATCAAACAGTTTAAGACTTCCTATTCCTCTAATAGGTATCTTATCTCCATTAGCTATCATCACATTTCCATTCATTGGTACAATGTTTTTAATCAAACTAGTGTCACTTATCATATGATGAGATGCACCAGAATCAACTACTAAAGGCTTAATGGCATGTGAACTAGCAATATGAGCAAGGATACTAGATGGTTTGAATGCATGATCATTCCTAGCAAGACTAGCCGTTCTAGATTGGTTGATTATCTCTATCACACTTTCATGCATCCTATCAATTCTAGTTGAATTCTCATCATTCCCTATAGCCCTAGCCCCAAAGGAATACCCAAAAATGTTACCATGCTCCTTGAAGAGCTTAATGAGAGCATCCAGGTCGGATTTCCTTAGATACTCTTGATCATAGTTCCCACGGTTGCTTGGGGCTCCAGTGTAGGCTACAAGAGACCTCCCATCACCTGCTTCACGCCCATCTATCTCCTTCCCTTTGCTAGTACCTGCTCCACTTGCGCTTGCTCCATCTGAGACATTAGCCCTTGCCTCTCTGTCCTTCATAAACTTTGCTGGCTTGAGATGGGGATGGAGTATCCAGCATTGGCTCTTCTTGTGGCCATGCTTCTTGCAGTGATCACAGTTCCCATTGAACCTCCTCTCATCATACTTCCCATGCGCAGCCTTGTGTGCTTGTGGAGCTTCCCCTCCCTCCTCTTGAGTTGCTTGATTCACGAGAGATAGCTCTCCTTTCTTTCCAAACAATCCAATAGAGCCTTGTTCCTTCTGAATCCTTGCGCACACTTCTTCAAGATCAGGTAGTGTGTCCTCTCTAAGCAAGTGTTGGATAAGACCATTGTAAGCCGGATTCATGGTGAGGAGTAGCCCAAAGACCTTATCTTGCTCTCTTCTTTTGTTGAGCTCATCTGCATCTGTAGTACTTGGCCTCAACATCTCCAGCTCGGACCAGAGTGTTCTGAACCTCCCTAGATGCTTGGTGAACTCCATATCCTCTTGTACCAAGTTGTTTATAGCCTGCTTCACTTCAAACACACGGCTTAGGTTTGATGTATTCCCATACACCTTCTTCAACGTATCCCACAGCTCTTTAGCTGATTCACAGTAGCTGTATGCATCTAGAATCGCCGGCTCAAGTGAAGCATGCAGCACTGACATCACCAACATGTCCTCCTGATGCCACTTCTCTTCCGCTTTGCTTGCGGCTTCTCCTTCAGTTTCTCCTTGGGTGATGAGCTTTGGAGCTTCTCCTGGCGTGATGTGCTTCCAAAGCCCTTTGCTTCCCACTGTGGTTCTCACCATCCGAGACCACACCAAGTAGTTGGTTCCCTTGAAGCAAACCGCTACCTTCATGTTCATGTTCATACCACTTTCCATGATGAACGATGACTTCTCTAGACTTCACAAACTGGATCTTGGGTTAAGAGACTTGTAAGAACACTCACTGCCTCGGTCTTCAACCTCACAGCTTTAGCAACACACTAAGAACTAGTCTTTGAACTCGGACAATACCCGGAACTTCCCAAGAACACAAGAACACCAACCAAACTCTTTAAAGCTTCAATCTTGAATCTCCAAAGAGCCTAACACGAACTCAGGTTTTCACTAACCTGGCTCTGATACCATGAGATTTTTAGTAATGTTTAGAGTAATCTGAGTGTTTAGGAAAGACTAGAATCGATTTAGAGAAGATTAGAGTATGAAATGAGATTATGAGTCTAATATGGAACCATTGAGATTAAAGACTAAGAGAAAGACTCAAAACTTTCTTGATTCTATTAATGAGAGTGTTTACAACTTTATAAGAGAAGAGACTAGGGTTTTCGTAGCTTAAGAGGATAAGGTAAGCATGTGGAGTCAATGGCCATTTCAAACTTGTCCAATGAGGTGAGCCGCGCGTGTGAGCCTTCATTAGCTGGCTCAACCTTTTGCTTTTCCGTGTCCAGCTGTGCCAGCCTGTCCAAGACTCTCCCTTATCCTTTCCAACGGTCTGATCCACTCACAAAGGCCAAGGTAACTTCTCCTCTTTACTTAAGTAACTTGGATAACTTATGGTGAGGTTTGGTTGAGCTTTGGTCGATCCTATCTTGTACGGCCTGTCCTGTCATGTACGGCCATGTACGGCCTTGTACGGACAGGCTGATCCCAAAGCTCCCAAACCTTCCTATCCTTCCTCTTCTTCATTCTACTCAACCCTCATCTCCATTCTTCACTTGACACTCTTCATCTCAACATTAAGGAACCAACCTGGTTCCTTGTGTAAGCGATTCTTTAAAACCTTCTTGATATTGAGCTTGTGTTATGACTGTGCCTGGTTATTGTGATGTGTATTGATTGAAAACCCTGAGGATAATGTGTGATTGCTAAATATAATTAGTTGAATCTGTCCCAGGATGCTTTAAAGGCTTGTTTAGTGTTTAAAGAATAAACTGCTTGCTCCTGTTAAGTAATGAGTTTGCTAAATGTTAAATGTTATTGTTTGAAGCTCATGAACTGAAAAACAGATTGAAAGTAATGCAGTGTCTGATGTTAAGTGATGATAGTAATGCTTAGCCTAAGTTATAAATGAATGTGTGATGGATTATATTGTTGCATTCATGAATTGAAACTGGTTAAGGTTAGTGCATACTGTCAAATGGTTGTCTAAGTAGCTTGTATTGAATCTGCTAGGATCATGCTAGTGCTTAGAGAGTTTGCTTAAGTAGCTTGTATTGAATCTGCTAGGATCATGCTAGTGCTTAGAGAGTTTGCTTGCAAAGATTA
The DNA here is from genome assembly GCF_020379485.1 of Brassica napus. NCBI lineage: Eukaryota > Viridiplantae > Streptophyta > Magnoliopsida > Brassicales > Brassicaceae > Brassica > Brassica napus. The sequence goes on along the minus strand of NW_026015342.1, from coordinate 16,787 downwards.
GAACTTGAAAATGTCTAGTTTAATCTGTTGCATTGCTTAAAGACATTGGTGTTCAAACTTGATGATGCATCAAGGGTTGACCCAATGCACTTGTGTCTTATCTTTGCTGGAGTTTGAGTGATGTTTCAGGTTCACAAAGAAGCAGCTGATCCCCTTAGTCATGAGATCTTTACTCTTTTTCCCTCATTAAGGTTTTGTCCCAATGGGTTTTCCTTAGTGAGGTTTTTAATGAGGAAGATCTCATGGCTGTCCAAGCTTAGTCTTTCACAAAGCTAAGCTTGAGGGGGAGTGTTGAGATGAAGAGTGTCAAGTGAAGAATGGAGATGAGGGTTGAGTAGAATGAAGAAGAGGAAGGATAGGAAGGTTTGGGAGCTTTGGGATCAGCCTGTCCGTACAAGGCCGTACATGGCCGTACATGACAGGACAGGCCGTACAAGATAGGATCGACCAAAGCTCAACCAAACCTCACCATAAGTTATCCGAGTTACTTAAGTAAAGAGGAGAAGTTACCTTGGCCTTTGTGGATGGATCAGACCGTTGGAAAGGATAAGGGAGAGTCTTGGACAGGCTGGCACAGCTGGACACGGAAAAGCAAAAGGTATGAGCCAGCTAATGAAGGCTCACACGCGCGGCTCACCTCATTGGACGAGTTTGAAATGGCCATTGACTCCACATGCTTACCTTATCCTCTTAGCTACGAAAACCCTAGTCTCTTCTCTTATAAAGTTGTAAACATTCTCATTAATACAATTAAGCAAGTTATGAGTCTCTCTTAGTCTTTCTAAAACTCTCTCTAGACTCCAAATCTTATTTCAGACTTTAATCTTTTCTAAACTCATTCTAATCTTCTCTAAACACTCAGATTACTCTTAACATCACTAAAACTATCATGGTATCAGAGCCAGGTTAGTGAGAGCCTGAGGTCGTGTGAGATTCTTTGAAGTTACAAGTTTGAAGCTTTGAAGAAACTCTTGTGTGTTCTTATGTGTTTGAGAGGTTCTGGGTACTTTTCAAGTTCAAGACTAGTTGTGGTGTGTTGTCTGAAGCTGCGTGGGTTGAAGATCGAGGCTGTGAAGGTTTCTACAAGTCATTCAACTCAAGATAGAGTTCCTGAAGCTTAGAGAGTTCATCATTCAACATGGAGAGTGGGATGAACATGAACATGAAGGTAGCCGTGTGTTTCAAGGGAAACAACTACTTGGTATGGTCAAGGATGGTGAGAACCACGGTGGGAAGCAAGGGTTTTGGAAGCATATCAACCCCGGAGAAGCTCCAAAACTCATCACTCAAGGAGAGGATGATGGTGAGGCTGCAAGCAACGCGGCTGAGAAGTGGTATCAAGAGGACATGCTGGTGATGTCAGTGCTTCACGCATCCCTTGAGCCAGCAATCTTAGATGCTTACAGCTACTGTGAGTCTGCTAAGGAACTGTGGGACACACTGAAGAAGGTGTATGGGAATACATCAAACTTGAGCAGGGTGTTTGAGGTGAAGCAAGCGATTAACAACCTGGTACAAGAGGATATGGAGTTCACTAAACACCTTGGGAGATTCAGATCACTATGGTCCGAGATGGAGATGTTAAGGCCAAGCACTACAGATGCAGATGAGCTCAACAAGAGAAGAGAGCAAGACAAGGTCTTTGGCCTACTTCTCACCCTCAACCCGGCGTATAATGGTCTCATCCAGCACCTGCTTAGAGAAGACACTCTACCTGACCTTGAGGATGTGTGTGCGCGGATTCAGAAGGAGCAAGGCTCCATTGGGTTGTTTGCCAAGAAAGGAGACCTTTCCCTTGCAAGCCAAGCGACTCAAGAGGAAGGGAATGAAGCTACACAAGCAAATAAGGCTGCTTCGCATGGGAAGTATGAGGAGAGGAGGTTCAATGGGAACTGTGATCACTGCAAGAAGCATGGCCACAAGAAGAGTCAATGCTGGATCCTTCACCCACACCTCAAACCGGCAAAGTTCATGAAGGACCGTGAGGCAAGGGCTAATGTATCAGATGGAACGAGTGGAGCTGGTTCAAGCAAAGGAAAGGAGATAGATGGGCGTGAAGGAGGTGATGGGAAGTCTCTTGTAGCCTACACTGGAGCCCCAAGCAACCGTGGGAACTATGATCAAGAGTATCTAAGGAGATCCGACCTGGATGCTCTCATCAAGCTCTTTAAAGAGCATGGTAACACATTTGCTTATTCCTTTGGTGCTAGGGCTATAGAGAATGATGAGAATCTAACTAGAACTGATAGGATGCATGAAAGTGTGATTGAGATATTAAACCAATCTAGAACGGCTAGTTTTGCTAGGAATGATCATGTATTCAAACCGTCTAGTATCCTTGCTCATATTGCTAGTTCACATACCATTAAGCCTTTAGTAGTTGATTCTGGTGCATCTCATCATATGATAAGTGACACTAGTTTAATTAAAGACATTGTACCAATGAATGGTAATGTGATGATAGCTAATGGAGATAAGATACCTATTAGAGGAATAGGAAGTCTTAAACTGTTTGGTAAGGAGACTAAAGCCTTTTATATGCCTGAATTTACTTCAAACTTGTTATCTGTTAAGAAATGTGCTACTGATTTGCAATGCAATGTCATATTCAGTCCTAATGATGTGAAGTTTCAGGATATTAAAAGCAGCAAGATGATTGGAAAGGGAGTGACTAAAGGAGAATTGTATTTACTCAAAGATCTTGCTCCTGTTTCTAGTTATAGCTGCTCGTTTACTTCTGTTTCTGGTTCTAGTTTAAGTAAAAATGCATTGTGGCATGCTAGATTAGGACACCCTCATAATAAGGCTTTAAAACTGATGTTGCCAGGTGTTTCCTTTGAGAATAATGAGTGTGAAGCTTGCATCTTAGGCAAGCATTGTAGAACTGTCTTTACCAAGTCTACTACTGTTTATGAAAAATGTTTTGATCTTATTCATTCTGATGTTTGGACTGCACCTTGCCTTTCTAGAGACAATCATAAGTACTATGTAACTTTCATTGATGAAAAATCCAAATACACCTGGTTAACTTTAATTCCAACCAAAGATAGGGTACTTGATGCATTTAAAAACTTTCAAGCCTATGTGACTAACCATTACAATGCCAAGATAAAAATTTTTAGGTCAGATAATGGAGGAGAGTACACGGGACAAGCATTCAAGCTACATCTATCTCAACATGGAATACTTCATCAGACAAGCTGTCCCTATACACCACAACAGAATGGTGTGGCTGAAAGGAAGAACAGGCACTTGATGGAAGTAGCCAGGTCCATGATGTTTCAATCCAATGTGCCTAAGAAGTTTTGGAGTGATGCAGTTGCTACGGCTTGTTATCTCATCAACAGGACACCAACTCTGATCCTTCAAGGACAATCACCATTTGAGGTATTGAATCAGTACAAACCTTCACTCGAGCATATGAAGATCTTTGGATGTTTGTGTTTTGTGATGGTGCCTGGAGAGATAAGAAACAAGCTAGAAGCTAATAGTTCAAAGGCAATGTTCATTGGATACTCATCAAGTCAGAAAGGATACAAGTGCTATGATCCTAACACAAGGAGAGTGTTAGTATCTAGAGAAGTAAAGTTTGTTGAAGAAAAAGGATATTATGAGGAGCAGATTCAAGAAGATTTGAAGGATCTTACATCTGATAGAGCTGAAACTTGAGGTTGATCCTAGAAGGGCTTGGAATCAACATGAATCAAGGACATCAGGGGGGGAGAAGCACGACTCCAGCACCAGATCATCAGACTTCCAACCTTGAGCATGAAGGGGGGAATGAAACAAGAACTCCAAACCTTGAGCGTGAAGAAACAAGTAGAGAAGAGAGTTCTGGCTCTCATGATCAAGCTGTGGAATAGATGATCAACAAGAAGAAGCTAATGATCAGCTAAGGGAAGAGGGAGCTGAAGCAAGTCAGCTAGGAGAAGAAAGATCCGAAATGTTGCCACAAGAAGAAGAACAAGAGATGGCACAAGAAGGGCCAATGTTAAGAAGAAGTACAAGGCTGAGAAAGGATCCTTCCAGTTGGGTAAACACGAGAGTGTACTACAATGCCCAAGCTGTGGAGCATCCTACTCAGGCCGTGTGTTCTTTCAGTCAATATCCAGAAGCACATTGTGCATTTATGGTAAACTTGAATGAGAATCACATTCCAAGAAGCTATGAAGAGGCAATGGAGGATAAGGAGTGGAAGGAATCAGTAGGAGCTGAGGCAGGAGCTATGATAAAGAATGATACATGGTATGAGAGTGAACTACCAAAAGGGAAGAAGGCAGTGTCTAGTAGATGGATCTTTACAATCAAGTACAAGGCTGATGGGTCGATTGAGAGGAAGAAAACTAGACTAGTAGCAAGAGGGTTTACTCAGACATATGGAGAGGATTACATTGAGACATTTGCACCAGTAGCCAAGCTACACAAATTAGAATTGTTTTAAGCTTGGCTGTGAACCTTGGATGGGGATTGTGGCAAATGGATGTAAAGAATGCATTTCTACAAGGAGAACTTGAGGATGAAGTCTATATGTATCCTCCACCAGGTCTTGAACATCTAGTGAAGAGAGGGAATGTACTGAGGTTAAAGAAGGCTATCTATGGGCTGAAGCAATCACCAAGAGCATGGTACAACAAGCTGAGCACAACTCTGAATGGCCGAGGCTTAAGAAGTCAGAATTGGACCATACTCTCTTTACCCTTACTACACCCTCAGGTATGGTTGCTCTCCTTGTGTATGTGGATGATATCATTATCACAGGAAGTGATAAAGAAGGTATCAAAGCAACCAAGGAGTTTCTAAAGTCTATGTTTGAAATAAAAGACTTGGGAGAAATGAAATACTTTCTTGGAATTGAGATTTGTAGATCCAAGGAAGGGTTGTTCATGTCCCAAAGGAAGTATACACTTGATCTTTTGAAAGATGCAGGTGCTTATGGAGGCAAGACAGCAAGGATGCCAATGGAGGATGGCTACAAAGTACCAAGAGAGGGGGAGATTGAAGACAGCAAGCCATTTCATGATCCTAAACTCTATAGAAAACTTGTTGGAAAATTGATTTATCTAACCATCACAAGACCTGATATATGCTTTGCTGTGAATCAGGTGAGTCAACACATGCAGCTTCCCAAGGAACATCATTGGCGTATGGTGGAGAGGCTGCTGATGTATCTAAATGGCTCGCCGGATCAAGGTGTATGGATGGGGTGCAATGGAAGCACAGAAGTGGTGGGCTATTGTGATGCTGATTGGGCAGGTGATAGAGCTGACAGAAGATCAACAACCGGCTATTGCACATTCATTGGAGGCAACTTGGTGACTTGGAAGAGTAAGAAACAGAAGGTGGTGTCATGCTCTAGTGCAGAAGCTGAATATAGAGCCATGCTGAAGCTTACAAACGAGCTAGTTTGGATCAAGGGCATCTTGAAGCATTTGGAGATAGCACAAGACACTCCAATGACAATGCATTGTGACAACCAGGCCGCCATTCACATAGCCTCCAACTCGGTGTTCCATGAGAGAACAAAGCACATTGAGGTTGATTGCCACAAGGTGAGGCAGATGATTGTCCTAGGAGTCATCTTGCCATGTTATACTAGGAGTGAAGATCAGTTGGCTGATGTATTCACCAAGGCTGCAAGGCAAAAGACAATGGAGTCCATTCATATCAGATTGGGCCTCATTGATCTTGGGAAGAGAAGCAGCTGATCCCCTTAGTCATGAGATCTTTACTCTTTTTCCCTCATTAAGGTTTTGTCCCAATGGTTTTCCTTAGTGAGGTTTTTAATGAGGAAGATCTCATGGCTGTCCAACCTTAGTCTTTCACAAAGCTAAGCTTGAGGGGGAGTGTTGAGATGAAGAGTGTCAAGTGAAGAATGGAGATGAGGGTTGAGTAGAATGAAGAAGAGGAAGGATAGGAAGGTTTGGGAGCTTTGGGATCAGCCTGTCCGTACAAGGCCGTACATGGCCGTACATGACAGGACAGGCCGTACAAGATAGGATCGACCAAAGCTCAACCAAACCTCACCATAAGTTATCCGAGTTACTTAAGTAAAGAGGAGAAGTTACCTTGGCCTTTGTGGATGGATCAGACCGTTGGAAAGGATAAGGGAGAGTCTTGGACAGGCTGGCACAGCTGGACACGGAAAAGCAAAAGGTATGAGCCAGCTAATGAAGGCTCACACGCGCGGCTCACCTCATTGGACGAGTTTGAAATGGCCATTGACTCCACATGCTTACCTTATCCTCTTAGCTACGAAAACCCTAGTCTCTTCTCTTATAAAGTTGTAAACACTCTCATTAATACAATTAAGCAAGTTATGAGTCTCTCTTAGTCTTTCTAAAACTCTCTCTAGACTCCAAATCTTATTTCAGACTTTAATCTTTTCTAAACTCATTCTAATCTTCTCTAAACACTCAGATTACTCTTAACATCACTAAAACTATCACACAAGAGGTGTTCTTGGTTCACCATCCATCCGAGTTGAAAGAGGAAGACTTTGCCCATTGTGTGGAGCAATGGAGAGTTGAGAAGAAGTGGTGATGCGCCACTGGTGTGTAGTCTCACTGAAGCTCACTTGCAAGCTTGGACCTATACTCAATTCAAGCTTGAGGAGGGGAGTTTAGTGAGCTATCAGTCGGACCAAGAAGGTTCAGAAGGTCCATTGCAAGCAACTGAAGAAGAAGGAGCCATCCGGGTCTAGGCAGTGGCGTGTCTAGGCAAGAGAGTGTTCAGAGCACTCTTGGCTGTGAGAAGATGAAGACTCTATCAGTGCGGCTTCTAGTGAGAGGTGGCTGAAGAGGTAGCTGAAGCTTCCACAAGCACTCCATGAAGATGGCGAGGTCAGAAGGTGTTGCAATGGAGTAATGGTGCAGATCATGAAGCTATCAATCCAAGCTTGTTCCTGTGAGAGTCTCAAGCTTGAGGGGGAGTGTTGAAGCTTACATGATCTGAGAGTACTTGGTGGTTAATCAAGAAGAGGAGCAGATCAGTTATGAAGCATAATGAAGGATGAAGAAGCAATCACCAATGCGGCCTCTAGAGTGAGGTGATTGGTACTACAGTCTGAAGCATCATGTCATGAAGGTTTTCAGTAACATGGTGGTGACTCATGAAGAAGATGCAGCCAAGACTCAGCTTGTATCTATCAAGGCTGATCTGGTGTGTCCGAGCACTTCAACCTAACAAGAGGTTAGGTGAAAGGGGGAGAGACCAAGATTAGGCAGTAAGAAGAGTACAAGGCGTGGGATGATTGTAGAGGCCATGATCCAGAGTCTTTGTGTCCCTTACATTGTTGGTAAGGCATAAAGACTCACTGGCCAATCCCTAGGCCTTGGAGACTTTACTCTTTTTCCCTCATCAAGGTTTTGTCCCAAAGGGTTTTCCTTGGTGAGGTTTTTAATGAGGAAGTTCTTCAAGGTTCCAAGCTTGACTTAGGATCAGCTAGAGTCAAGCTTGAGGGGGAGTGTTAACTTGAAGAGAAGAAGTGGAGAAGCAAAGGTGATGAGTTGAGTTGGTGCTTGTGCAAGACATGGCAAGATCTTCAGAGATTGTATGTTAAGGCTTTGGGAGAGTCTTAAGGCTTCAGAAGTGGTCTGATGAGTGTGCAAAGATAGGGTTAAGTCCAGGAGGGACTTAGACACCATTTAGAGAAGATTTGGGTCAGACAGTAACTTTAGAGAGTTACCACAGTAAGATTGGAGAAGTTTGGGCAAGTTGGTGTAAAAGTGAATAGTGAATCACTAGTCACTATTCAGGTTGACTATTCACTATTTGGGTCACTATTCAGGATGTGAAGAGTGCATAGTATATGGATAAGGCACCAAGGTTTGAATCTAGTCAAAGGGAATCAAGAAGATGCTTGTGGAGGCAAACAACCAATTATCAGATTTAAGAGTACTCAGGTTGTATGTGTGTATGAAACCCAAATGGGTAAAGAGAGAGAGAGCTTGGAAGCGATTTGAGAGAAAGGAAGTTTAATGAGTGTTTGTGTGTCTAAGTGTTTAAGAGATTAGTGACCAGACGAAGAACGTGTATAGAGATTCAGGATGAGAGACTAGAGAGACTAAGAGAAAGTGTTTCAGATTAGAGAAGGAGAGGGAAACCCCCTTACTCACTTAAGGGTTACAAAACGTCCACACATAGCCTTTATATAGGCTTTACAAGTTTTGCAATCATAAACCCTTATCTAATGGCTAAAAATGACTTGAGAATGAATGGCTAGGATGTAGTCTTGGATCTGGTCTTCACAATCTTGGTGATGGTCTCTGATTGGCTAAAGGAATCTGGTAAGAGAAGCTTGGATGGTTCAGATTGCCCATGTTTGAAATGGATGGATAAGATGGAGCCTTGTGGTGTTCCATGGTCAAAAGGTGCTTTACCTTTTGACCAGCTACTTTCCAGCTAGCAACAGGTCACGCCCAGCTCCTCTCTATGCATTCCCAACAGTCACAAGCTCAGATAACTCCTCCTTGCTCCCTAAGTTTGCACATTTCCATTTCGGGTCAATCCGGGTAAAGTGGTACGGCCTGCTCATCCGTACGGTTGATGGTACGGACCTGATGTCCGTACCTCGCCCTATATTTGCACAACTTCACCAAGCTTCTTCAATAGATGAACCAGATCATGTTTTGGGTCGCCCTAACTTTGCACGGTCCGTTCGTACCGTCTGAACCTCGGGACGCCCTATCTTTGCACCATCACCCAACTATCTCCAAATGGTGTCTAAGTCCCTCCTGGACTTAAACACTATCTTTGTACAGCCTTCATGACTCTTCTAGACTTCTCTAAATCCTCATGAAGCCTTGATAGACAATCTCTTAAGATCTTGTCCCTATCTTTGCACCAGACCCAAACTCCTCCATACTTCTCCTTTGGCTCCATTCACTCTTCAAGTCAACACTCCCCCTCAAGCTTGACTTTAGGAGATCCTAAGCCAAGCTTGGAACTCTGAAGAGTCTCCCTCATTAAAACCTTACAAGGTGGTGTGATCCTGATCAGGATTGGAATCAATGGATTGAAGCCAATGTATGGGTCAGCTATACCACTGATCGTGGTGCAGTTTAATGGACAGTATCATACTCTTATTGGCATGATCTATGACGTTCTGGATAGAGAGAAGAGAAGAACTGTTGGTACTGCCTTGAACACGACTTGAACAAAGAGGATTCAACCACTGAGCTTAACAGGAGCTATGGAACCATTCAAACAATCAGAGATAATCAGATCAAGATATTAAGAGATTAAGAGATTTTAAAGAATAGAGAGAGAGAGACTCAAAAAACTCCATTAATTATTATCTGATGAGGTTTACAAGTATTAATAGAGAGAGCAACAAGGGTTTTCGAAATGTATAAGCATGTGGAGTCAATGGCAGGCTGGAACTCCTTTTGAATTACTTGGCTGTGCTTTCTCACATGCTTGCACTAGTAAAGCATCCTCTCCTTTCCAGCATCATACAGGCTGTCAAAGTAAGCCCTTATCCCTTCCTTATCTTTCCCACGTCCTTCTTAAGATAGAGAGGATTAACATCAGTTAGACTCCAATTTAACCCATCCTGGTAACTTCTCTTCCTTTCACTTAGTTACCACAGTAACTTTAAAGTTACTGTGGTAAATCCCAAACTTACTGACCACCCCAATACTCTTCCTCTATCAATGTATCCACTCCTCATCACCTCATCTCAACACTCCCCCTCAAGCTTGACCATGTGGAACAAGTCAAGCTTGGAAACCATGAAGACCTCCCTCATTAAAACCTCACCAAAGAAAACCCATTGGGATAAAACTTTGATGAGGGAAAAGAGTGGAGACTCCATGGTTAAGGGGCTCAGCTCCTGGGAGTAAGATCAATGAGTCCAAGCCTGGATAGTATGGACTCCATTGTCTTCAATCTCGCTGCCTTGGTAAAACACATCTGCAAGCTGATCTTCACTCCTTGTATAACATGGCATAATCACTCCTAAGATAATCATCTGCCTCACCTTATGACAATCCACCTCTATGTGCTTTGTTCTCTCATGAAACACTGAGTTGGAGCAATGTGGATAGCTGCTTGATTATCACAATGCATAGTCATAGGAGTACTCTGCTCAATCTCTAGATGCTTCAAGATCCCCTTGATCCACACCAACTCGTTTGTCAGCTTCAACATGGCTCTATACTCAGCTTCAGCACTTGAACAAGAGATAACCTTTTGCTTCTTACTCTTCCAAGTAACCAAGTTCCCTCCAATGAATGTACAATATCCAGTAGTTGATCCTGTCCACTCTACTCTATCTCCTGCCCAATCAGCATCACAATACCCAACCACTTCCGTACTGCCATTGCAACCCATCCAAACTCCTTGACCAGCGTGCCACTCAAATACCTCAGTATCCTATCAACCATCTTCCATGATGTACCTTTGGCGCCTGCATATGCTGACTCACTTGGTTCACTGCAAACATATATCTGGCCGTGTGATGGTCAAGTAGATCAACTTGCCAACCATCTTCCTGTATAGCTTAGGATCCTTAAATAACTGCTTCTCTTCAACCTCCCCCTCACGCAACACCTTATACCCCTCCTCAAGAGGTGTCTTTGCTACCTTTCCTCCAAGTACATCAGTCTCCTTTAGCATATCCATTGTATACTTCCTTTGAGACATAAACAAACCCTCCTTGGATCTGCATATCTCAATCCCCAAGAAATACTTCATCTCTCCCAAGTCTTTGATGTCAAACACAGACTTGAGGAACTCTTTAGTGGCTTTAATCCCAGCCTTATCACTCCCTGTGATAATCAAATCATCCACATATACCAGTATCACAATGATCCCTGATGGAGTAACCAAAGTGAGAGTGTATGATCCAGTTCAGACTTCCTGAATCCTCTGCCATTCAGGGTTGTACTCAGCTTCCTGTACCAAGCTCTAGGAGACTGCTTCAGCCCATAGATTGCCTTCTTCAATCTCAAAACATTTCCTGGTTTTACTAGATGCTCAAGACCAGGAGGAGGAAGCATGTATACCTCATCTTCTAGCTCACCTTGTAAGAAAGCATTCTTCACATCCCTGCCACAATCCCACTCCAAGTTTGTTGCAATGGACAACACAATCCGAACTGTATGTAGCTTAGCTACTGCAAAGGTATCAATGTAATCCTCTCCATAGGTCTGTGTAAACCCTCTTGCAACCAATCTGGTCTTCTTCCTATCAATCTGTCCATTTGCTAGATACTTGATTGTGAAGATCCATCTACTAGATACAGCCCTCTTTCCCTTAGGCAGCTCACTCTCATACCATGTATCATTTTTGATCATAGCACCTGCTTCAGCTCCCACTGATTCTTTCCATTCCTTGTCTAACATAGCTTCTTCATAAGTCCTTGGTACATAACTCTCATCCAGACTAATCTAAAGGCATGCATGCTCCTCTGGAAACTCAGCAAAGGAACACACGCTTGAGAAGGATGCTCCACAGCCTGGGCTTGTAGTACACTCTCGTGTTTACCCAGTTGGAAGCATCCCTCTTATCCCTCAAGTGGTGCTCCTCCTCATGGTTGAACCTGTTCCTCTATGAACCTCTGCGTGACCCTCTGGTTCGTCTCACTCACCTCCTCTTGATCATGAACCTCTCCTTGCTCATCCCACTGACCTGAGAAAATTCTCTACTTCTTGTGTCACCACTTGATCATGATGACCTGAATCCCTTGGTGCTGCTCTTGCACTCCTGATTCAGACTCATTTCCCCCCCATGATAAGGAGAGTTGTTCTTTCAGTTCTCTCTAACCTTATCATGGGACATGTTTACCCCAAGCCTTTCCAATATGTTCCTCAGATTCTCTGCCATGTTTCTTGGTTCTTGAGACGATCTTCCAAGTCTTTCCAATTCTTTTCTTCATAATACCCCTTGGTCTCTATGAACTTAACATCTCTAACACCAACACTCTCCTGGTTGCTGGATCATAGCACTTGTACCCTTTCTGAGTGATTGAGTACCCAATGAACATAGCTTTAGTACTCTTTGCTTCTAGCTTGTTCCTTCTTTCTCCGGGAATCATCACATACATAAGCACCCAAAGACTCTCAAATGATCTATGTGTGGCTTGGCCTTGTTTTAATACTTCAAAGGAGACAGTTTCTTCAAGACACGTGTTGGCACTCTATTGATGAGATAGCAAGCAGTCTGAACAGCATCACTCCAAAACTTCTTAGGAACATTCATGTGGAACATTATTGATCTCGCAACCTCCATCAAATGTCTGTTCTTCCTCTCCGCCACCCCATTTTGTTGTGGTGTGTAAGGACAGCTAGTTTGTTGCACAATCCCATGCTTTGCAATGACTCTTGAAAGCATTGCTAGTGTATTCTCCTCCATTATCAGACCTCAGAATCTTCACAGTGGCATTGTACTGGTTAGTAACATATGCTTGGAAGTTCATGAAGGCTTCCAGGACTCTGTCTTTGGAGGGAATCATGGTGATCCATGTGTACTTGGACTTCTCATCAATGAGGTCACAAAGTACTTATGGCTGTCTCTAGACATACAGGGAGCTGTCCACACGTCTGAATGCACCAGATCAAAACAATTCTCATATCTGGTCTCTGATGTTGGGAAGACCGTCCTACAGTGCTTTCCAAGTATACAGGCTTCACACTCCAAGTGATTGAACGCCATACTTGGTAGAATCAGTTCAATTGCCTTGGCATGAGGATGTCCCAGCCTTGCATGCCATGTGAGATTATCACATCTATCCGTTGTGCTGCTTAAACACACAGACTCCACAAGACTAGGCGCCTCAGTTGTTTGGAGATGATAGAGCTGATGCTTGCTGTCTCCTCTGCAATAACTCTTCCAGTCTTTAATCCTGGAACTCAACTTCATTTGGTCTGAAAACCACTTGACAATCCAGATCAACTGTAGCCTTCTTAACTGAGATTAGATTGGATGTAAACTGAGGTAGGTAGAAGGCAGTGGAGTTCTTCTCAAACAGCTTGAGGTTTCCCACTCCTTCTATTGGGATCCTGGTACCATTGGCTATCATGACACTCCCTGTTGCTGCTTTAACCTCTCTGACGATTAGTCCTTGTCACTGATCATGTGGTGTGTTGCTCCAGAATCAATGATGATGGTTTAGATGTGGATGCTTTGGCAGGAGCACCCAGACTCCGGGTCGTAGCCAAAGCATACACATGCTTAACCAACTCATCCCATTCCTCTTTGTCACCAACTCATCTGCCCTCTTGGTATCCATTCCTCTCATGTCCGCACTGTCTCCTACTGTCTCTCCCATGTAAGCTGAGTATGAACACTCTCCTATAACCATCTGCTGAAGTACATCTCTTGATTCTCTTCAAGATTACACTCATCCTGTCACTTAGTGCTCAGACTCGCTATCCTTTCTCCATGCTCTTCTCTTCATTAACCACTCCCTAGAAATTTTCTCAACCTTCCCTCTTACAGCTACCTCCCTTCCATCTTTCTGGCTTCCTGTTTATTCCCCACACATCATATGTATATTTAACAAGCTCACATACCTCTTCCATAAGGAGCTGAAGATCACATCTTGCTTCCTCCTTTCTTGACAACATCTCGGATTTGATGTGTGTGTCTTCACCACATCTAGCTCTGACCATACTTCTCTCAGCCTTCCCACAAGCTGATAACACTCATCCTTTCCTTGTCTCAAGCCCGGATCACCCCTCTGTCCTCAATGACTCTCACAAGCTTGGACTTGCCTAAAGTTGCTTCAATCTCACTCCTTGTAGTGTTTCCTTGAACAACTTCATTTCCCAGCTTCAGACCTCTTGTCTGACCTTCTTCAGTAGCCATTTCCATGAAAGTTTCCCTTTCCATGACTACTCCATACCCATAACAACGCTTTCCAAAGCTCTCTTTGCCCATCTTGACCATCGCCATCTCTCTCTTCTTCAAGCTCCATGGTTGTACTAGATCTGTGCTTCATTTCCATGTTGAGATAGTTTGAATCCATCAGAATATCTCACACCACTCAGATAATAAAGACCAGAACTCAGAACACCAAGAACACTCAAGAACACTCAAGAACACTCAGATTTTTATGAAAAACGAAATCACACTCTCCCCTGTTTGAAGAACCTGGCTCTGATACCATAAACACTTTTGTGTTTTAAGAGTATGATTCAAACAATCAGATAATCAGATCAAGATATTAAAGAGATTAAGAGATTTAAAGAATAGAGAGAGAGAGACTCAAAAACTCCATTAATAATATCTGATGAGTTACAAGTATTAATAGAGAGAGCAACAAGGGTTTTCGAAATGTATAAGCATGTGGAGTCAATGGACAGCTGGACCTCCTTTTGAATTACTTGGCTGTGCTTTCTCACATGCTTGCACTAGTAAAGCATCCTCTCCCTTCCAGCATCATACAGGCTGTCAAAGTAAGCCCTTATCCCTTCCTTATCCTCTTCCCACGTCCTTCTTAAGATAAGAGAGGATTAACATCAGTTAGACTCCAATTTAACCCATCCTGGTAACTTCTCTTCCTTTCACTTAGTTACCACAGTAACTTTAAAGTTACTGTGGTAAATCCCAAACTTCTGACCACCCCAATACTCTTCCTCTATCAATGTATCCACTATCCTCATGTATCCACTCCTCATCACCTCATCTCAACATATACCACTGATCATGGTGCAGTTTAATGGACAGTATCATACTCTTATTGGCATGATCCTATGACGTTCTGGATAGAGAGAAGAGAAGAACTGTTGGTACTACTTGCCTTGAAACGACTTGAACAAAGAGGATTCAACCAACTGAGCTTAACGGAGCTATGGAGACCATTCACCTCGTCCAAATATGTATGGAGAACAAGGAAAACTGTCAGGAAGTTTCTGGGTTGGGCTATTTTGGATCTAGGCGAAATAAGGCTTTTGGGTCCAAAGAAGAGTTGCAGCCAGAATCTTGATCCACTTGCTTTCTAGCTGGCCTAACAGGACGTGGAGGATCTAAGCTCATTAAGAGACACTCCAACCACGTTCAAGTCGTGGCCCATCATAAACCAAAGAAGAACCAGCTTGTTGGTTTGATTTAATTGCAATGTAATGGGTTTAGGTTATTGGGCTTTCATTTAATTTAAACCAAAGACAATTAGGATTTTAAAATAACCCAATTTCAATTGGATTAGGATTAGAATTAGAATTACCATCCTGGTTTACTCCTAGGGTTAGAGTCTGCGATTTCTTCTTTAAGAAACAAGGGGACGCCGCTTTTGTTTTTCAATTTTGAATCTAAGAATTTTCAGCAGCTTTGCTTGCTTTATCTCTTGCTTTCTCTGTTCACTTAAGGAACATTGAATCTCACTTAAAGGAAGGAATTCTTTGTGAATCTCATCTTAGACAATACAAGTGATCTTGTGTCTTTGAGTAGCAAAACAGCTTCTGAGCAATCCATAGCTCTTTAGCAAAGTCCATCATCATCATCTATCATCTACCCACACGCCTTGATACCAGATCGAGTCTTTGATTCTCTGTTTGCAAGGATTATCAAAGCATTTACCCACCTACAAGAGATCCAGGGAGTTACAGTCCTATCCAGATCGAGTCTTTGATTCTCTTGCTTTCTCCATTGCTTAACAATGGCAAAGTCTTCCTCTTCTACTTATGAGATTTAGAGATCCTTAGAGTAACTAGAGTATAGTGAGAGTTTGATGAGATTAGAAAGCTTGTGAAAGATTAAGAGACTTGAGAGCTGTTTTTCTAAGAGAGAATCATGGTGCCGTAAGAGATTAGAGAGAGACTCAGAACTATCTGTCTATTATTATAATGACAAGAGTTACAATATATAGTGAGAGATCAGTGTTGAGATGAAAGTGTCAAGTGAAGAATGGAGATGAGGGTTGAGTAGAATGAAGAGAGGAAGGATAGGCGGTTTGGGAGCTTGGGATCAGCCTTCCGTACAAGGCCGTACATGGCCGTACATGACAGGACAGGCCGTACAAATAGGATCGACAAAGCTCAACCAACCTCACCATAGTTATTCCGAGTTACTTAAGTAAAGAGGAGAAGTTACCTTGGCCTTTTGTGGTGGATCAGACCGTTGGAAAGGATAAGGGAGAGTCCTTGGACAGGCTGGCACAGCTGGACAACGGAAACGCAAAGGTATGAGCCAGCTAATGAAGGCTCACACGCGCGGCTCACCTCATTGGGACGAGTTTGGAAATGGCCATTGACTCCACATGCTTACTGTTGATCAGAGTTACGTATATGAGAAGAGGAGCTAAGGGAGTTAAGGCATTAGAGGAAGAGATGAAGTATGGAAGAAGAGATAGTTTGGGTTAGTGATCCGTACAAGGCCGTACAAGCCGTACCATCCGTACATAGGACATCAACCAACTCACCAGGTAAAGATCAGTTACCAAGTAACTTAGTGGAGAGGAGGATAGCTTTTGAGTGGATAAGACCGCGGAGGGAGAAGGGATGAAGGCGCGGACTGACAGTCTGGCATGGACTGGAAAGTAAACAGCATCTATGGGAAATGCTAGATGCTCACACACTTGGAGAAGCTCATTGGCCGGATTCAAATATAGGCTCCTCCTCCTTTTGACTTCACTTCTTTCCTTATCCTTTATGATCGAAACCCTAAGCTCACCTTATTATATATTGTAACTCAAGACCATTAATAAAGATTAGACAGTTCTAAACAATCTCTCTCTATACTCATTTCATTATGATTCTCCATTAGTCTCTAATCTGTCTCTTAATCTCTTATTCTCTTCTATAATCCTTTCTAAACTCAGATAATCATTTACATCCTTAATCTCATAT
>NW_026015341.1:0-79502 GCF_020379485.1 Brassica napus | reverse complement strand
AATGTTACATTATCCTTGAGCATTTTGATGAGTGCATCTCTCGGACCTCCTGATGAAGTCTTGATCATTGCCTCGGGGGTTGATGGCTCCAGTATAATTCACCAAGCTTTTCCATTCCCGTCACGGTTTGTCCACTTCAGTTCCTCGGTTGGATGGCATGGCTCTGAGATTTTTAGTAATGTTTAGAGTAATCTGAGTGTTTAGGAAAGACTAGAATCGATTTAGAGAAGATTAGAGTATGAAATGAGATTATGAGTCTAATATGGAACCATTGAGATTAAAGACTAAGAGAAAGACTCAAAACTTGCTTGATTGTATTAATGAGAGTGTTTACAACTTTATAAGAGAAGAGACTAGGGTTTTCGTAGCTTAAGAGGATAAGGTAAGCATGTGGAGTCAATGGCCATTTCAAACTTGTCCAATGAGGTGAGCCGCGCGTGTGAGCCTTCATTAGCTGGCTCAAACTTTTGCTTTTCCGTGTCCAGCTGTGCCAGCCTGTCCAAGACTCTCCCTTATCCTTTCCAACGGTCTGATCCACTCACAAAGGCCAAGGTAACTTCTCCTCTTTACTTAAGTAACTTGGATAACTTATGGTGAGGTTTGGTTGAGCTTTGGTCGATCCTATCTTGTACGGCCTGTCCTGTCATGTACGGCCATGTACGGCCTTGTACGGACAGGCTGATCCCAAAGCTCCCAAACCTTCCTATCCTTCCTCTTCTTCATTCTACTCAACCCTCATCTCCATTCTTCACTTGACACTCTTCATCTCAACACTCCCCCTCAAGCTTAGCTTTGTGAAAGACTAAGCTTGGACAGCCATGAGATCTTCCTCATTAAAAACCTCACTAAGGAAAACCCATTGGGACAAAACCTTAATGAGGGAAAAAGAGTAAAGATCTCATGACTAAGGGGATCAGCTGCTTCTCTTCCCAAGATCAATGAGGCCCAATCTGATATGAATGGACTCCATTGTCTTTTGCCTTGCAGCCTTGGTGAATACATCAGCCAACTGATCTTCACTCCTAGTATAACATGGCAAGATGACTCCTAGGACAATCATCTGCCTCACCTTGTGGCAATCAACCTCAATGTGCTTTGTTCTCTCATGGAACACCGAGTTGGAGGCTATGTGAATGGCGGCCTGGTTGTCACAATGCATTGTCATTGGAGTGTCTTGTGCTATCTCCAAATGCTTCAAGATGCCCTTGATCCAAACTAGCTCGTTTGTAAGCTTCAGCATGGCTCTATATTCAGCTTCTGCACTAGAGCATGACACCACCTTCTGTTTCTTACTCTTCCAAGTCACCAAGTTGCCTCCAATGAATGTGCAATAGCCGGTTGTTGATCTTCTGTCAGCTCTATCACCTGCCCAATCAGCATCACAATAGCCCACCACTTCTGTGCTTCCATTGCACCCCATCCATACACCTTGATCCGGCGAGCCATTTAGATACATCAGCAGCCTCTCCACCATACGCCAATGATGTTCCTTGGGAAGCTGCATGTGTTGACTCACCTGATTCACAGCAAAGCATATATCAGGTCTTGTGATGGTTAGATAAATCAATTTGCCAACAAGTTTTCTATAGAGTTTAGGATCATGAAATGGCTTGCTGTCTTCAATCTCCCCCTCTCTTGGTACTTTGTAGCCATCTTCCATTGGCATCCTTGCTGTCTTGCCTCCATAAGCACCTGCACCTTTCAAAAGATCAAGTGTATACTTCCTTTGGGACATGAACAAACCTTCCTTGGATCTACAAATCTCAATTCCAAGAAAGTATTTCATTTCTCCCAAGTCTTTTATTTCAAACATAGACTTTAGAAACTCCTTGGTTGCTTTGATACCTTCCTTATCACTTCCTGTGATAATGATATCATCCACATACACAAGGAGAGCAACCATACCTGAGGGAGTAGTGAGGGTAAAGAGAGTATGGTCCAATTCAGACTTCTTAAAACCTCGGCTGTTCAGAGTTGTGCTCAACTTGTTGTACCATGCTCTTGGTGATTGCTTCAACCCATAGATAGCCTTCTTTAGCCTCAGTACATTCCCTCTCTTCACTAGATGTTCAAGACCTGGTGGAGGATACATGTAGACTTCATCCTCAAGTTCTCCTTGTAAGAATGCATTCTTCACATCCATTTGCCACAATCCCCATCCAAGGTTAACCGCCAAGCTTAGTACAATTCTAATGGTGTGTAACTTGGCTACTGGTGCAAATGTCTCAATGTAATCCTCTCCATATGTTTGAGTGAACCCTCTTGCTACTAATCTAGTCTTCTTCCTCTCAATCTGTCCATCAGCTTTGTATTTGATTGTGAAGATCCATTTACTAGATACTGCCTTCTTCCCTTTTGGTAGTTCACTTTCAAACCATGTATCATTCTTTATCATAGCTCCTGCCTCAGCTCCTACTGATTCCTTCCATTCCTTATCCTCCATTGCCTCTTCATAGCTTCTTGGAATGTGATTCTCATCTAAGTTTACCATGAATGCACCATGTGCTTCTGGATATTGAGAGAAAGAGCACACGGCCTGAGTAGGATGCTTCACAGCTTGAGCATTGTAGTACACTCTCGTGTTTACCCAACTGGAAGGATCCTTTCTCAGCCTTGTACTTCTTCTCAACACTGGCCCTTCTTGTGCCGGTAACTCCATGTCTTGTACACCTTCTTGTGTACTTTCTTCTCTTGGCTGACTTGCTTCAGCTCCTTCATCCCTTAGCTGACTTGCTTCAGCTCCTTCTTGTTGATCATTTGACTCCACAGCTTGATCATGAGAACCAGAACTCTCTTCATGACTTTGAGTTTGAGTTTCTGTTCCATTCCCCCCCTCATGTTCAAGATTGGACGTCTGATGATTCGGTATTGGTGTAGTGCCTCTTACTTCTTGCTGTTCTTGATCCATATTGATTCCAAGTCCTTCTAGTATTATCCTCAAGGTTGCAGCTCTATCTGAAGTGAGATCTTTCAAATCTTCTTGAATCTGCTCCTCATAATATCCTTTTTCTTCCACAAACTTCACTTCTCTAGATACTAACACTCTCCTTGTGTTAGGATCATAGCACTTGTATCCTTTCTGACTTGATGAGTATCCAACAAACATTGCCTTGGAGCTCCTAGCTTCAAGCTTGTTTCTTAATTCTCCCGGTACCATCACAAAACACAAACACCCAAAGATCTTCATATGTTCCAATGAGGGCTTGTATCGGTTCAATACCTCAAATGGTGATAACCCTTGCAGGATCAGAGTTGGTGTTCTGTTGATGAGATAACAAGCTGTAGTGACTGCATCACTCCAGAACTTCTTGGGTACATTGGTTTGAAACATCATGGACCTGGCCACTTCCATCAGATGCCTATTCTTTCTCTCAGCCACACCATTCTGTTGTGGAGTATAGGGACAGCTTGTCTGATGTAGGATTCCATGCTGAGATAGGTGGAGCTTGAATGCTTGTCCCGTGTACTCTCCTCCATTATCTGACCTGAAAATCTTTATCTTGGCATTATAATGGTTAGTCACATATGATTGAAAGTTCTTAAATGCATCAAGTACCCTATCTTTGGTTGGAATTAAGGTTAACCAGGTGTATTTGGATTTTTCATCAATGAAGGTTACATAATACTTTTGATTGTCTCTAGATAAGCAAGGAGCAGTCCAAACATCAGAATGAATCAAATCAAAACACTTCTCATAAACCGTAGTAGATTTAGTAAAGACAGTCTTACAATGCTTGCCTAAAATACAAGCTTCACAATCATTATTCTCAAAGGAAACACCTGGCAACATCAGTTTTAAAGCCTTATTATGAGGGTGTCCTAATCTAGCATGCCACAATGCATTTTTACTTAAACTAGAACCGGAAACAGAAGTAAACGAGCAGCTATAACTAGAAACAGGAGCAAGATCTTCAAGTAAATACAATTCTCCTTTAGTCACTCCCTTTCCAATCATTTTGCTGCTTTTAATATCCTGAAACTTCACATCATTAGGACTGAATATGACATTACATTGCAAATCAGTAGCACATTTCTTAACAGATAACAAGTTTGAAGTAAATTCAGGCATATAAAAAGCTTTAGTTTCCTTATCAAACAGTTTAAGACTTCCTATTCCTCTAATAGGTATCTTATCTCCATTAGCTATCATCACATTTCCATTCATTGGTACAATGTTTTTAATCAAACTAGTGTCACTTATCATATGATGAGATGCACCAGAATCAACTACTAAAGGCTTAATGGCATGTGAACTAGCAATATGAGCAAGGATACTAGATGGTTTGAATGCATGATCATTCCTAGCAAGACTAGCCGTTCTAGATTGGTTGATTATCTCTATCACACTTTCATGCATCCTATCAATTCTAGTTGGATTCTCATCATTCCCTATAGCCCTAGCCCCAAAGGAATACCCAAAAATGTTACCATGCTCCTTGAAGAGCTTAATGAGAGCATCCAGGTCGGATTTCCTTAGATACTCTTGATCATAGTTCCCACGGTTGCTTGGGGCTCCAGTGTAGGCTACAAGAGACCTCCCATCACCTGCTTCACGCCCATCTATCTCCTTCCCTTTGCTAGTACCTGCTCCACTTGCGCTTGCTCCATCTGAGACATTAGCCCTTGCCTCTCTGTCCTTCATAAACTTTGCTGGCTTGAGATGGGGATGGAGTATCCAGCATTGGCTCTTCTTGTGGCCATGCTTCTTGCAGTGATCACAGTTCCCATTGAACCTCCTCTCATCATACTTCCCATGCGCAGCCTTGTGTGCTTGTGGAGCTTCCCCTCCCTCCTCTTGAGTTGCTTGATTCACGAGAGATAGCTCTCCTTTCTTTCCAAACAACCCAATAGAGCCTTGTTCCTTCTGAATCCTTGCGCACACTTCTTCAAGATCAGGTAGTGTGTCCTCTCTAAGCAAGTGTTGGATAAGACCATTGTAAGCCGGATTCATGGTGAGGAGTAGCCCAAAGACCTTATCTTGCTCTCTTCTTTTGTTGAGCTCATCTGCATCTGTAGTACTTGGCCTCAACATCTCCAGCTCGGACCAGAGTGTTCTGAACCTCCCTAGATGCTTGGTGAACTCCATATCCTCTTGTACCAAGTTGTTTATAGCCTGCTTCACTTCAAACACACGGCTTAGGTTTGATGTATTCCCATACACCTTCTTCAACGTATCCCACAGCTCTTTAGCTGATTCACAGTAGCTGTATGCATCTAGAATCGCCGGCTCAAGTGAAGCATGCAGCACTGACATCACCAACATGTCCTCCTGATGCCACTTCTCTTCCGCTTTGCTTGCGGCTTCTCCTTCAGTTTCTCCTTGGGTGATGAGCTTTGGAGCTTCTCCTGGCGTGATGTGCTTCCAAAGCCCTTTGCTTCCCACTGTGGTTCTCACCATCCGAGACCACACCAAGTAGTTGGTTCCCTTGAAGCAAACCGCTACCTTCATGTTCATGTTCATACCACTTTCCATGATGAACGATGACTTCTCTAGACTTCACAAACTGGATCTTGGGTTAAGAGACTTGTAAGAACACTCACTGCCTCGGTCTTCAACCTCACAGCTTTAGCAACACACTAAGAACTAGTCTTTGAACTCGGACAATACCCGGAACTTCCCAAGAACACAAGAACACCAACCAAACTCTTTAAAGCTTCAATCTTGAATCTCCAAAGAGCCTAACACGAACTCAGGTTTCACGAACCTGGCTCTGATACCATGAGATTTTTAGTAATGTTTAGAGTAATCTGAGTGTTTAGGAAAGACTAGAATCGATTTAGAGAAGATTAGAGTATGAAATGAGATTATGAGTCTAATATGGAACCATTGAGATTAAAGACTAAGAGAAAGACTCAAAACTTTCTTGATTCTATTAATGAGAGTGTTTACAACTTTATAAGAGAAGAGACTAGGGTTTTCGTAGCTTAAGAGGATAAGGTAAGCATGTGGAGTCAATGGCCATTTCAAACTTGTCCAATGAGGTGAGCCGCGCGTGTGAGCCTTCATTAGCTGGCTCAACCTTTTGCTTTTCCGTGTCCAGCTGTGCCAGCCTGTCCAAGACTCTCCCTTATCCTTTCCAACGGTCTGATCCACTCACAAAGGCCAAGGTAACTTCTCCTCTTTACTTAAGTAACTTGGATAACTTATGGTGAGGTTTGGTTGAGCTTTGGTCGATCCTATCTTGTACGGCCTGTCCTGTCATGTACGGCCATGTACGGCCTTGTACGGACAGGCTGATCCCAAAGCTCCCAAACCTTCCTATCCTTCCTCTTCTTCATTCTACTCAACCCTCATCTCCATTCTTCACTTGACACTCTTCATCTCAACATTAAGGAACCAACCTGGTTCCTTGTGTAAGCGATTCTTTAAAACCTTCTTGATATTGAGCTTGTGTTATGACTGTGCCTGGTTATTGTGATGTGTATTGATTGAAAACCCTGAGGATAATGTGTGATTGCTAAATATAATTAGTTGAATCTGTCCCAGGATGCTTTAAAGGCTTGTTTAGTGTTTAAAGAATAAACTGCTTGCTCCTGTTAAGTAATGAGTTTGCTAAATGTTAAATGTTATTGTTTGAAGCTCATGAACTGAAAAACAGATTGAAAGTAATGCAGTGTCTGATGTTAAGTGATGATAGTAATGCTTAGCCTAAGTTATAAATGAATGTGTGATGGATTATATTGTTGCATTCATGAATTGAAACTGGTTAAGGTTAGTGCATACTGTCAAATGGTTGTCTAAGTAGCTTGTATTGAATCTGCTAGGATCATGCTAGTGCTTAGAGAGTTTGCTTAAGTAGCTTGTATTGAATCTGCTAGGATCATGCTAGTGCTTAGAGAGTTTGCTTGCAAAGATTAGAACTTGAAAATGTCTAGTTTAATCTGTTGCATTGCTTAAAGACATTGGTGTTCAAACTTGATGATGCATCAAGGGTTGACCCAATGCACTTGTGTCTTATCTTTGCTGGAGTTTGAGTGATGTTTCAGGTTCACAAAGAAGCAGCTGATCCCCTTAGTCATGAGATCTTTACTCTTTTTCCCTCATTAAGGTTTTGTCCCAATGGGTTTTCCTTAGTGAGGTTTTAATGAGGAAGATCTCATGGCTGTCCAAGCTTAGTCTTTCACAAAGCTAAGCTTGAGGGGGGAGTGTTGAGATGAAGAGTGTCAAGTGAAGAATGGAGATGAGGGTTGAGTAGAATGAAGAAGAGGAAGGATAGGAAGGTTTGGGAGCTTTGGGATCAGCCTGTCCGTACAAGGCCGTACATGGCCGTACATGACAGGACAGGCCGTACAAGATAGGATCGACCAAAGCTCAACCAAACCTCACCATAAGTTATCCGAGTTACTTAAGTAAAGAGGAGAAGTTACCTTGGCATTTGTGGATGGATCAGACCGTTGGAAAGGATAAGGGAGAGTCTTGGACAGGCTGGCACAGCTGGACACGGAAAAGCAAAAGGTATGAGCCAGCTAATGAAGGCTCACACGCGCGGCTCACCTCATTGGACGAGTTTGAAATGGCCATTGACTCCACATGCTTACCTTATCCTCTTAGCTACGAAAACCCTAGTCTCTTCTCTTATAAAGTTGTAAACACTCTCATTAATACAATCAAGCAAGTTATGAGTCTCTCTTAGTCTTTCTAAAACTCTCTCTAGACTCCAAATCTTATTTCAGACTTTAATCTTTTCTAAACTCATTCTAATCTTCTCTAAACACTCAGATTACTCTTAACATCACTAAAACTATCATGGTATCAGAGCCAGGTTAGTGAGAGCCTGAGGTCGTGTGAGATTCTTTGAAGTTACAAGTTTGAAGCTTTGAAGAAACTCTTGTGTGTTCTTGTGTGTTTGAGAGGTTCCGGGTACTTTTCAAGTTCAAGACTAGTTGTGGTGTGTTGTCTGAAGCTGCGTGGGTTGAAGATCGAGGCTGTGAGGGTTTCTACAAGTCATTCAACTCAAGATAGAGTTCCTGAAGCTTAGAGAGTTCATCATTCAACATGGAGAGTGGGATGAACATGAACATGAAGGTAGCCGTGTGTTTCAAGGGAAACAACTACTTGGTATGGTCAAGGATGGTGAGAACCACGGTGGGAAGCAAGGGGTTGTGGAAGCATATCAACCCCGGAGAAGCTCCAAAACTCATCACTCAAGGAGAGGATGATGGTGAGGCTGCAAGCAACGCGGCTGAGAAGTGGTATCAAGAGGACATGCTGGTGATGTCAGTGCTTCACGCATCCCTTGAGCCAGCAATCTTAGATGCCTACAGCTACTGTGAGTCTGCTAAGGAACTGTGGGACACACTGAAGAAGGTGTATGGGAATACATCAAACTTGAGCAGGGTGTTTGAGGTGAAGCAAGCGATTAACAACCTGGTACAAGAGGATATGGAGTTCACTAAACACCTTGGGAGATTCAGATCACTATGGTCCGAGATGGAGATGTTAAGGCCAAGCACTACAGATGCAGATGAGCTCAACAAGAGAAGAGAGCAAGACAAGGTCTTTGGCCTACTTCTCACCCTCAACCCGGCGTATAATGGTCTCATCCAGCACCTGCTTAGAGAAGACACTCTACCTGACCTTGAGGATGTGTGTGCGCGGATTCAGAAGGAGCAAGGCTCCATTGGGTTGTTTGCCAAGAAAGGAGACCTTTCCCTTGCAAGCCAAGCGACTCAAGAGGAAGGGAATGAAGCTACACAAGCAAATAAGGCTGCTGCGCATGGGAAGTATGAGGAGAGGAGGTTCAATGGGAACTGTGATCACTGCAAGAAGCATGGCCACAAGAAGAGTCAATGCTGGATCCTTCACCCACACCTCAAACCGGCAAAGTTCATGAAGGACCGTGAGGCAAGGGCTAATGTATCAGATGGAACGAGTGGAGCTGGTCCAAGCAAAGGAAAGGAGATAGATGGGCGTGAAGGAGGTGATGGGAAGTCTCTTGTAGCCTACACTGGAGCCCCAAGCAACCGTGGGAACTATGATCAAGAGTATCTAAGGAGATCCGACCTGGATGCTCTCATCAAGCTCTTTAAAGAGCATGGTAACACATTTGCTTATTCCTTTGGTGCTAGGGCTATAGAGAATGATGAGAATCTAACTAGAACTGATAGGATGCATGAAAGTGTGATTGAGATATTAAACCAATCTAGAACGGCTAGTTTTGCTAGGAATGATCATGTATTCAAACCATCTAGTATCCTTGCTCATATTGCTAGTTCACATACCATTAAGCCTTTAGTAGTTGATTCTGGTGCATCTCATCATATGATAAGTGACACTAGTTTAATTAAAGACATTGTACCAATGAATGGTAATGTGATGATAGCTAATGGAGATAAGATACCTATTAGAGGAATAGGAAGTCTTAAACTGTTTGGTAAGGAGACTAAAGCCTTTTATATGCCTGAATTTACTTCAAACTTGTTATCTGTTAAGAAATGTGCTACTGATTTGCAATGCAATGTCATATTCAGTCCTAATGATGTGAAGTTTCAGGATATTAAAAGCAGCAAGATGATTGGAAAGGGAGTGACTAAAGGAGAATTGTATTTACTCAAAGATCTTGCTCCTGTTTCTAGTTATAGCTGCTCGTTTACTTCTGTTTCTGGTTCTAGTTTAAGTAAAAATGCATTGTGGCATGCTAGATTAGGACACCCTCATAATAAGGCTTTAAAACTGATGTTGCCAGGTGTTTCCTTTGAGAATAATGAGTGTGAAGCTTGCATCTTAGGCAAGCATTGTAGAACTGTCTTTACCAAGTCTACTACTGTTTATGAAAAATGTTTTGATCTTATTCATTCTGATGTTTGGACTGCACCTTGCCTTTCTAGAGACAATCATAAGTACTATGTAACTTTCATTGATGAAAAATCCAAATACACCTGGTTAACTTTAATTCCAACCAAAGATAGGGTACTTGATGCATTTAAAAACTTTCAAGCCTATGTGACTAACCATTACAATGCCAAGATAAAAATTTTTAGGTCAGATAATGGAGGAGAGTACACGGGACAAGCATTCAAGCTACATCTATCTCAACATGGAATACTTCATCAGACAAGCTGTCCCTATACACCACAACAGAATGGTGTGGCTGAAAGGAAGAACAGGCACTTGATGGAAGTAGCCAGGTCCATGATGTTTCAATCCAATGTGCCTAAGAAGTTTTGGAGTGATGCAGTTGCTACGGCTTGTTATCTCATCAACAGGACACCAACTCTGATCCTTCAAGGACAATCACCATTTGAGGTATTGAATCAGTACAAACCTTCACTCGAGCATATGAAGATCTTTGGATGTTTGTGTTTTGTGATGGTGCCTGGAGAGATAAGAAACAAGCTAGAAGCTAAGAGTTCAAAGGCAATGTTCATTGGATACTCATCAAGTCAGAAAGGATACAAGTGCTATGATCCTAACACAAGGAGAGTGTTAGTATCTAGAGAAGTAAAGTTTGTTGAAGAAAAAGGATATTATGAGGAGCAGATTCAAGAAGATTTGAAGGATCTTACATCTGATAGAGCTGAAACCTTGAGGTTGATCCTAGAAGGGCTTGGAATCAACATGAATCAAGGACATCAGGGGGGAGAAGCACAACTCCAGCACCGGATCATCAGACTTCCAACCTTGAGCATGAAGGGGGGAATGAAACAAGAACTCCAAACCTTGAGCGTGAAGAAACAAGTAGAGAAGAGAGTTCTGGCTCTCATGATCAAGCTGTGGAATCAGATGATCAACAAGAAGAAGCTAATGATCAGCTAAGGGAAGAGGGAGCTGAAGCAAGTCAGCTAGGAGAAGAAAGATCCGAAATGTTGTCACAAGAAGAAGAACAAGAGATGGCACAAGAAGGGCCAATGTTAAGAAGAAGTACAAGGCTGAGAAAGGATCCTTCCAGTTGGGTAAACACGAGAGTGTACTACAATGCCCAAGCTGTGGAGCATCCTACTCAGGCCGTGTGTTCTTTCAGTCAATATCCAGAAGCACATTGTGCATTTATGGTAAACTTGAATGAGAATCACATTCCAAGAAGCTATGAAGAGGCAATGGAGGATAAGGAGTGGAAGGAATCAGTAGGAGCTGAGGCAGGAGCTATGATAAAGAATGATACATGGTATGAGAGTGAACTACCAAAAGGGAAGAAGGCAGTGTCTAGTAGATGGATCTTTACAATCAAGTACAAGGCTGATGGGTCGATTGAGAGGAAGAAAACTAGACTAGTAGCAAGAGGGTTTACTCAGACATATGGAGAGGATTACATTGAGACATTTGCACCAGTAGCCAAGCTACACACAATTAGAATTGTTTTAAGCTTGGCTGTGAACCTTGGATGGGGATTGTGGCAAATGGATGTAAAGAATGCATTTCTACAAGGAGAACTTGAGGATGAAGTCTATATGTATCCTCCACCAGGTCTTGAACATCTAGTGAAGAGAGGGAATGTACTGAGGTTAAAGAAGGCTATCTATGGGCTGAAGCAATCACCAAGAGCATGGTACAACAAGCTGAGCACAACTCTGAATGGCCGAGGCTTTAAGAAGTCAGAATTGGACCATACTCTCTTTACCCTTACTACACCCTCAGGTATGGTTGCTCTCCTTGTGTATGTGGATGATATCATTATCACAGGAAGTGATAAAGAAGGTATCAAAGCAACCAAGGAGTTTCTAAAGTCTATGTTTGAAATAAAAGACTTGGGAGAAATGAAATACTTTCTTGGAATTGAGATTTGTAGATCCAAGGAAGGTTTGTTCATGTCCCAAAGGAAGTATACACTTGATCTTTTGAAAGATGCAGGTGCTTATGGAGGCAAGACAGCAAGGATGCCAATGGAGGATGGCTACAAAGTACCAAGAGAGGGGGAGATTGAAGACAGCAAGCCATTTCATGATCCTAAACTCTATAGAAAACTTGTTGGAAAATTGATTTATCTAACCATCACAAGACCTGATATATGCTTTGCTGTGAATCAGGTGAGTCAACACATGCAGCTTCCCAAGGAACATCATTGGCGTATGGTGGAGAGGCTGCTGATGTATCTAAATGGCTCGCCGGATCAAGGTGTATGGATGGGGTGCAATGGAAGCACAGAAGTGGTGGGCTATTGTGATGCTGATTGGGCAGGTGATAGAGCTGACAGAAGATCAACAACCGGCTATTGCACATTCATTGGAGGCAACTTGGTGACTTGGAAGAGTAAGAAACAGAAGGTGGTGTCATGCTCTAGTGCAGAAGCTGAATATAGAGCCATGCTGAAGCTTACAAACGAGCTAGTTTGGATCAAGGGCATCTTGAAGCATTTGGAGATAGCACAAGACACTCCAATGACAATGCATTGTGACAACCAGGCCGCCATTCACATAGCCTCCAACTCGGTGTTCCATGAGAGAACAAAGCACATTGAGGTTGATTGCCACAAGGTGAGGCAGATGATTGTCCTAGGAGTCATCTTGCCATGTTATACTAGGAGTGAAGATCAGTTGGCTGATGTATTCACCAAGGCTGCAAGGCAAAAGACAATGGAGTCCATTCATATCAGATTGGGCCTCATTGATCTTGGGAAGAGAAGCAGCTGATCCCCTTAGTCATGAGATCTTTACTCTTTTTCCCTCATTAAGGTTTTGTCCCAATGGGTTTTCCTTAGTGAGGTTTTTAATGAGGAAGATCTCATGGCTGTCCAAGCTTAGTCTTTCACAAAGCTAAGCTTGAGGGGGAGTGTTGAGATGAAGAGTGTCAAGTGAAGAATGGAGATGAGGGTTGAGTAGAATGAAGAAGAGGAAGGATAGGAAGGTTTGGGAGCTTTGGGATCAGCCTGTCCGTACAAGGCCGTACATGGCCGTACATGACAGGACAGGCCGTACAAGATAGGATCGACCAAAGCTCAACCAAACCTCACCATAAGTTATCCGAGTTACTTAAGTAAAGAGGAGAAGTTACCTTGGCCTTTGTGGATGGATCAGACCGTTGGAAAGGATAAGGGAGAGTCTTGGACAGGCTGGCACAGCTGGACACGGAAAAGCAAAAGGTATGAGCCAGCTAATGAAGGCTCACACGCGCGGCTCACCTCATTGGACGAGTTTGAAATGGCCATTGACTCCACATGCTTACCTTATCCTCTTAGCTACGAAAACCCTAGTCTCTTCTCTTATAAAGTTGTAAACACTCTCATTAATACAATTAAGCAAGTTATGAGTCTCTCTTAGTCTTTCTAAAACTCTCTCTAGACTCCAAATCTTATTTCAGACTTTAATCTTTTCTAAACTCATTCTAATCTTCTCTAAACACTCAGATTACTCTTAACATCACTAAAACTATCACACAAGAGGTGTTCTTGGTTCACCATCCATCCGAGTTGAAAGAGGAAGACTTTGCCCATTGTGTGGAGCAATGGAGAGTTGAGAAAGAAGTGGTGATGCGCCACTGGTGTGTAGTCTCACTGAAGCTCACTTGCAAGCTTGGACCTATACTCAATTCAAGCTTGAGGAGGGGAGTTTAGTGAGCTATCAGTCGGACCAAGAAGGTTCAGAAGGTCCATTGCAAGCAACTGAAGAAGAAGGAGCCATCCGGGTCTAGGCAGTGGCGTGTCTAGGCAAGAGAGTGTTCAGAGCACTCTTGGCTGTGAGAAGATGAAGACTCTATCAGTGCGGCTTCTAGTGAGAGGTGGCTGAAGAGGTAGCTGAAGCTTCCACAAGCACTCCATGAAGATGGCGAGGTCAGAAGGTGTTGCAATGGAGTAATGGTGCAGATCATGAAGCTATCAATCCAAGCTTGTTCCTGTGAGAGTCTCAAGCTTGAGGGGGAGTGTTGAAGCTTACATGATCTGAGAGTACTTGGTGGTTAATCAAGAAGAGGAGCAGATCAGTTATGAAGCATAATGAAGGATGAAGAAGCAATCACCAATGCGGCCTCTAGAGTGAGGTGATTGGTACTACAGTCTGAAGCATCATGTCATGAAGGTTTCAGTAACATGGTGGTGACTCATGAAGAAGATGCAGCCAAGACTCAGCTTGTATCTATCAAGGCTGATCTGGTGTGTCCGAGCACTTCAACCTAACAAGAGGTTAGGTGAAAGGGGGAGAGACCAAGATTAGGCAGTAAGAAGAGTACAAGGCGTGGGATGATTGTAGAGGCCATGATCCAGAGTCTTTGTGTCCCTTACATTGTTGGTAAGGCATAAAGACTCACTGGCCAATCCCTAGGCCTTGGAGACTTTACTCTTTTTCCCTCATCAAGGTTTTGTCCCAAAGGGTTTTCCTTGGTGAGGTTTTTAATGAGGAAGTTCTTCAAGGTTCCAAGCTTGACTTAGGATCAGCTAGAGTCAAGCTTGAGGGGGAGTGTTAACTTGAAGAGAAGAAGTGGAGAAGCAAAGGTGATGAGTTGAGTTGGTGCTTGTGCAAAGACATGGCAAGATCTTCAGAGATTGTATGTTAAGGCTTTGGGAGAGTCTTAAGGCTTCAGAAGTGGTCTGATGAGTGTGCAAAGATAGGGTTAAGTCCAGGAGGGACTTAGACACCATTTAGAGAAGATTTGGGTCAGACAGTAACTTTAGAGAGTTACCACAGTAAGATTGGAGAAGTTTGGGCAAGTTGGTGTAAAAGTGAATAGTGAATCACTAGTCACTATTCAGGTTGACTATTCACTATTTGGGTCACTATTCAGGATGTGAAGAGTGCATAGTATATGGATAAGGCACCAAGGTTTGAATCTAGTCAAAGGGAATCAAGAAGATGCTTTGTGGAGGCAAACAACCAATTATCAGATTTAAGAGTACTCAGGTTGTATGTGTGTATGAAACCCAAATGGGTAAAGAGAGAGAGAGCTTGGAAGCGATTTGAGAGAAAGGAAGTTTAATGAGTGTTTGTGTGTCTAAGTGTTTAAGAGATTAGTGACCAGACGAAGAACGTGTATAGAGATTCAGGATGAGAGACTAGAGAGACTAAGAGAAAGTGTTTCAGATTAGAGAAGGAGAAGGGAAACCCCCTTACTCACTTAAGGGTTACAAAAACGTCCACACATAGCCTTTATATAGGCTTTACAAGTTTGCAATCATAAACCCTTAATCTAATGGCTAAAAATGACTTGAGAATGAATGGCTAGGATGTAGTCTTGGATCTGGTCTTCACAATCTTGGTGATGGTCTCTGATTGGCTAAAGGAATCTGGTAAGAGAAGCTTGGATGGTTCAGATTGCCCATGTTTGAAATGGATGGATAAGATGGAGCCTTGTGGTGTTCCATGGTCAAAAGGTGCTTTACCTTTTGACCAGCTACTTTCCAGCTAGCAACAGGTCACGCCCAGCTCCTCTCTTATGCATTCCCAACAGTCACAAGCTCAGATAACTCCTCCTTGCTCCCTAAGTTTGCACATTTCCATTTCGGGTCAATCCGGGTAAAGTGGTACGGCCTGCTCATCCGTACGGTTGATGGTACGGACCTGATGTCCGTACCTCGCCCTATATTTGCACAACTTCACCAAGCTTCTTCAATAGATGAACCAGATCATGTTTTGGGTCGCCCTAACTTTGCACGGTCCGTTCGTACCGTCTGAACCTCGGGACGCCCTATCTTTGCACCATCACCCAACTATCTCCAAATGGTGTCTAAGTCCCTCCTGGACTTAAACACTATCTTTGTACAGCCTTCATGACTCTTCTAGACTTCTCTAAATCCTCATGAAGCCTTGATAGACAATCTCTTAAGATCTTGTCCCTATCTTTGCACCAGACCCAAACTCCTCCATACTTCTCCTTTGGCTCCATTTCACTCTTCAAGTCAACACTCCCCCTCAAGCTTGACTTTAGGAGATCCTAAGCCAAGCTTGGAACTCTGAAGAGTCTCCCTCATTAAAAACCTTACAAGGTGGTGTGATCCTGATCAGGATTGGAATCAATGGATTGAAGCCAATGTATGGGTCAGCTATACCACTGATCGTGGTGCAGTTTAATGGACAGTATCATACTCTTATTGGCATGATCTATGACGTTCTGGATAGAGAGAAGAGAAGAACTGTTGGTACTGCCTTGAAACGACTTGAACAAAGAGGATTCAACCAACTGAGCTTAACAGGAGCTATGGAGACCATTCAAACAATCAGAGATAATCAGATCAAGATATTAAAGAGATTAAGAGATTTTAAAGAATAGAGAGAGAGAGACTCAAAAAACTCCATTAATTAATATCTGATGAGGTTTACAAGTATTAATAGAGAGAGCAACAAGGGTTTTCGAAATGTATAAGCATGTGGAGTCAATGGACAGGCTGGAACTCCTTTTGAATTACTTGGCTGTGCTTTCTCACATGCTTGCACTAGTAAAGCATCCTCTCCTTTCCAGCATCATACAGGCTGTCAAAGTAAGCCCTTATCCCTTCCTTATCCTCTTCCCACGTCCTTCTTAAGATAAGAGAGGATTAACATCAGTTAGACTCCAATTTAACCCATCCTGGTAACTTCTCTTCCTTTCACTTAGTTACCACAGTAACTTTAAAGTTACTGTGGTAAATCCCAAACTTACTGACCACCCCAATACTCTTCCTCTATCAATGTATCCACTCCTCATCACCTCATCTCAACACTCCCCCTCAAGCTTGACCATGTGGAACAAGTCAAGCTTGGAAACCATGAAGACCTCCCTCATTAAAAACCTCACCAAAGAAAACCCATTGGGATAAAACTTTGATGAGGGAAAAAGAGTGGAGACTCCATGGTTAAGGGGCTCAGCTCCTGGGAGTAAGATCAATGAGTCCAAGCCTGGATAGTATGGACTCCATTGTCTTCAATCTCGCTGCCTTGGTAAACACATCTGCAAGCTGATCTTCACTCCTTGTATAACATGGCATAATCACTCCTAAGATAATCATCTGCCTCACCTTATGACAATCCACCTCTATGTGCTTTGTTCTCTCATGAAACACTGAGTTGGAGGCAATGTGGATAGCTGCTTGATTATCACAATGCATAGTCATAGGAGTACTCTGCTCAATCTCTAGATGCTTCAAGATCCCCTTGATCCACACCAACTCGTTTGTCAGCTTCAACATGGCTCTATACTCAGCTTCAGCACTTGAACAAGAGATAACCTTTTGCTTCTTACTCTTCCAAGTAACCAAGTTCCCTCCAATGAATGTACAATATCCAGTAGTTGATCTCCTGTCCACTCTATCTCCTGCCCAATCAGCATCACAATACCCAACCACTTCCGTACTGCCATTGCAACCCATCCAAACTCCTTGACCAGGCGTGCCACTCAAATACCTCAGTATCCTATCAACCATCTTCCAATGATGTACCTTTGGCGCCTGCATATGCTGACTCACTTGGTTCACTGCAAAACATATATCTGGCCGTGTGATGGTCAAGTAGATCAACTTGCCAACCATCTTCCTGTATAGCTTAGGATCCTTAAATAACTGCTTCTCTTCAACCTCCCCCTCACGCAACACCTTATACCCCTCCTCAAGAGGTGTCTTTGCTACCTTTCCTCCAAGTACATCAGTCTCCTTTAGCATATCCATTGTATACTTCCTTTGAGACATAAACAAACCCTCCTTGGATCTGCATATCTCAATCCCCAAGAAATACTTCATCTCTCCCAAGTCTTTGATGTCAAACACAGACTTGAGGAACTCTTTAGTGGCTTTAATCCCAGCCTTATCACTCCCTGTGATAATCAAATCATCCACATATACCAGTATCACAATGATCCCTGATGGAGTAACCAAAGTGAAGAGTGTATGATCCAGTTCAGACTTCCTGAATCCTCTGCCATTCAGGGTTGTACTCAGCTTCCTGTACCAAGCTCTAGGAGACTGCTTCAGCCCATAGATTGCCTTCTTCAATCTCAAAACATTTCCTGGTTTTACTAGATGCTCAAGACCAGGAGGAGGAAGCATGTATACCTCATCTTCTAGCTCACCTTGTAAGAAAGCATTCTTCACATCCATCTGCCACAAATCCCACTCCAAGTTTGTTGCAATGGACAACACAATCCGAACTGTATGTAGCTTAGCTACTGGTGCAAAGGTATCAATGTAATCCTCTCCATAGGTCTGTGTAAACCCTCTTGCAACCAATCTGGTCTTCTTCCTATCAATCTGTCCATTTGCTAGATACTTGATTGTGAAGATCCATCTACTAGATACAGCCCTCTTTCCCTTAGGCAGCTCACTCTCATACCATGTATCATTTTTGATCATAGCACCTGCTTCAGCTCCCACTGATTCTTTCCATTCCTTGTCTAACATAGCTTCTTCATAAGTCCTTGGTACATAACTCTCATCCAGACTAATCATAAAGGCATGATGCTCCTCTGGAAACTCAGCAAAGGAACACACAGCTTGAGAAGGATGCTCCACAGCCTGGGCATTGTAGTACACTCTCGTGTTTACCCAGTTGGAAGCATCCCTCTTTATCCGTGTGCTCCTCCTCAATGGTTGAACCTGTTCCTCAGTATGAACCTCTGCGTGACCCTCTGGTTCTGTCTCACTCACCTCCTCTTGATCATGAACCTCTCCTTGCTCATCCACACTGACCTGAGGAAAATTCTCTACTTCTTGTGTCACCACTTGATCATGATGACCTGAATCCCCTTGGTGCTGCTCTTGCACTCCTGATTCAGACTCATTTCCCCCCTCATGATCAAGGAGAGTTGTTCTTTCAGGTTCTCTAACCTTATCATGGGACATGTTTACCCCAAGCCTTTCCAATATGTTCCTCAGATTCTCTGCCATGTTTCTTGGTTCTTGAGACAGATCTTCCAAGTCTTTCCAATTCTTTTCTTCATAATACCCCTTGGTCTCTATGAACTTAACATCTCTAGACACCAACACTCTCCTGGTTGCTGGATCATAGCACTTGTACCCTTTCTGAGTGATTGAGTACCCAATGAACATAGCTTTAGTACTCTTTGCTTCTAGCTTGTTCCTTCTTTCTCCGGGAATCATCACATAACATAAGCACCCAAAGACTCTCAAATGATCTATGTGTGGCTTGGCCTTGTTTAATACTTCAAAGGGAGACAGTTTCTTCAAGACACGTGTTGGCACTCTATTGATGAGATAGCAAGCAGTCTGAACAGCATCACTCCAAAACTTCTTAGGAACATTCATGTGGAACATTATTGATCTCGCAACCTCCATCAAATGTCTGTTCTTCCTCTCAGCCACCCCATTTTGTTGTGGTGTGTAAGGACAGCTAGTTTGTTGCACAATCCCATGCTTTGCAAGATGACTCTTGAAAGCATTGCTAGTGTATTCTCCTCCATTATCAGACCTCAGAATCTTCACAGTGGCATTGTACTGGTTAGTAACATATGCTTGGAAGTTCATGAAGGCTTCCAGGACTCTGTCTTTGGAGGGAATCATGGTGATCCATGTGTACTTGGACTTCTCATCAATGAAGGTCACAAAGTACTTATGGCTGTCTCTAGACATACAGGGAGCTGTCCACACGTCTGAATGCACCAGATCAAAGCAATTCTCATATCTGGTCTCTGATGTTGGGAAGACCGTCCTACAGTGCTTTCCAAGTATACAGGCTTCACACTCCAAGTGATTGAACGCCATACTTGGTAGAATCAGTTCAATTGCCTTGGCATGAGGATGTCCCAGCCTTGCATGCCATGTGAGATTATCACATCTATCCGTTGTGCTGCTTAAACACACAGACTCCACAAGACTAGGCGCCTCAGTTGTTTGGAGATGATAGAGCTGATGCTTGCTGTCTCCTCTGCCAATAACTCTTCCAGTCTTTAAATCCTGGAACTCAACTTCATTTGGTCTGAAAACCACTTGACAATCCAGATCAACTGTAGCCTTCTTAACTGAGATTAGATTGGATGTAAACTGAGGTAGGTAGAAGGCAGTGGAGTTCTTCTCAAACAGCTTGAGGTTTCCCACTCCTTCTATTGGGATCCTGGTACCATTGGCTATCATGACACTCCCTGTTGCTGCTTTAACCTCACTGATTAGTCTCTTGTCACTGATCATGTGGTGTGTTGCTCCAGAATCAATGATGATGGGTTTAGATGTGGATGCTTTGGCAGGAGCACCCAGACTCCGGGTCGTAGCCAAAGCATACACATGCTTAACCAACTCATCCCATTCCTTCTTTGTCACAAACTCATCTGCCCTCTTGGTATCCATTCCTCTCATGTCCGCACTGTCTCCTACTGTCTCTCCCATGTAAGCTGAGTATGAACACTCTCCTATAACCATCTGCTGAAGTACATCCTTGATTCTCTTCAAGATTACACTCATCCTGTCACTTAAGTGCTCAGACTCGCTATCCTTTCTCCATGCTCTTCTCTTCATTAACCACTCCTTAGAAAGTTTTCTCAACCTTCCCCTCTTACAGCTTGTACCTCCCTTCCATCTTTCTGGCTTCCTGTTTATTCCCCACACATCATATGTATATTTAACAAGCTCACATACCTCTTCCATAAGGAAGCTGAAGATCACATCTTGCTTCCTCCTTTCTTGACAACATCTCGGATTTGATGTGTGTGTCTTCACCACATCTAGCTCTGACCATACTTCTCTCAGCCTTCCCACAAGCTGATAACACTCATCCTTTCCTTGTCTCAAGCCGCGGATCACCCCTCTGTCCTCAATGACTCTCACAAGCTTGGACTTGCCTAAAGTTGCTTCAATCTCACTCCTTGTAGTGTTTCCTTGAACAACTTCATTTCCCAGCTTCAGACCTCTTGTCTGACCTTCTTCAGTAGCCATTTCCATGAAAGGTTTCCCCTTTCCATGACTACTCCATAACCCACAGCTTTCCAAAGCTCTCTTTGCCCATCTTGACCAATCGCCATCTCTCTCTTCTTCAAGCTCCATGGTTGTACTAGATCTGTGCTTCATTTCCATGTTGAGATAGTTTGAATCCATCAGAATATCTCACACCACTCAGATAATAAAGACCAGAACTCAAGAACACCAAGAACACTCAAGAACACTCAAGAACACTCAGATTTTTATGAAAAACGAAATCACACTCTCCCCTGTTTGAACAACCTGGCTCTGATACCATAAACACTTTTGTGTTTTAAGAGTATGATTCAAACAATCAGAGATAATCAGATCAAGATATTAAAGAGATTAAGAGATTTTAAAGAATAGAGAGAGAGAGACTCAAAAACTCCATTAATTAATATCTGATGAGGTTTACAAGTATTA
Source organism: Brassica napus (assembly GCF_020379485.1). Lineage (NCBI taxonomy): Eukaryota > Viridiplantae > Streptophyta > Magnoliopsida > Brassicales > Brassicaceae > Brassica > Brassica napus. The sequence goes on along the minus strand of NW_026015341.1, from coordinate 58,341 downwards.
ATAGAGAGAGCAACAAGGGTTTTCGAAATGTATAAGCATGTGGAGTCAATGGACAGGCTGGAACTCCTTTTGAATTACTTGGCTGTGCTTTCTCACATGCTTGCACTAGTAAAGCATCCTCTCCTTTCCAGCATCATACAGGCTGTCAAAGTAAGCCCTTATCCCTTCCTTATCCTCTTCCCACGTCCTTCTTAAGATAAGAGAGGATTAACATCAGTTAGACTCCAATTTAACCCATCCTGGTAACTTCTCTTCCTTTCACTTAGTTACCACAGTAACTTTAAAGTTACTGTGGTAAATCCCAAACTTACTGACCACCCCAATACTCTTCCTCTATCAATGTATCCACTCCTCATCACCTCATCTCAACATATACCACTGATCATGGTGCAGTTTAATGGACAGTATCATACTCTTATTGGCATGATCTATGACGTTCTGGATAGAGAGAAGAGAAGAACTGTTGGTACTGCCTTGAAACGACTTGAACAAAGAGGATTCAACCAACTGAGCTTAACAGGAGCTATGGAGACCATTCACCTCGTCCAAATATGTATGGAGAACAAGGAAAACATGTCAGGAAGTTTCTGGGTTGGGCTATATTTGGATCTAGGCGAAATAAGGCTTTTTGGGTCCAAAAAGAGAGTTGCAGCCAGAATCTTGATCCACTTGCTTTCTAGCTGGCCTAACAGGACGTGGAGGATCTAAAGCTCATTAAGAGACACTCCAAATCAAGTTCAAGTCGTGGCCCATCATAAACCAAAGAAGAACCAGCTTGTTGGTTTGATTTAATTGCAATGTAATGGGTTTAGGTTATTGGGCTTTCATTTAATTTAAACCAAAGACAATTAGGATTTTAAAATAACCCAATTTCAATTGGATTAGGATTAGAATTAGAATTAAACCATCCTGGTTTACTCCTAGGGTTAGAGTCTGCGATTTCTTTAAGAAACAAGGGGACGCCGCTTTTGTTTTTCAATTTTGAATCTAAGAATTTTCCAGCAGCTTTGCTTGCTTTATCTCTTGCTTTCTCTGTTCAGCTTAAGGAACATTGATCTCACTTAAAGGAAGGAATTCTTTGTGAATCTCATCTTAGACAATACAAGGTGATCTTGTGTCTTTGAGTAGCAAAACAGCTTCTGAGCAATCCATAGCTCTTTAGCAAAGTCCATCATCATCATCTATCATCTACCCACACGCCTTGATACAGATCGAGTCTTTGATTCTCTGTTTGCAAGGATTATCAAAGCATTTACCCACCTACAAGAGATCCAGGGAGTTACAGTCCTATCCAGATCGAGTCTTTGATTCTCTTGCTTTCTCCATTGCTTTAACAATGGCAAAGTCTTCCTCTTCTACTTATGAGATTTAGAGATCCTTAGAGTAACTAGAGTATAAGTGAGAGTTTGAGTAGAGATTAGAAAGAGATTGTGAAAGATTAAGAGACTTGAGAGCTGTTTAGTGTCTAAGAGAGAATCATGGTGCCTTAAGAGATTAGAGAGAGACTCAGAACTATCTGTCTATTATTAATGACAAGAGTTACAATATATAGTGAGAGATCAGTGTTGAGATGAAGAGTGTCAAGTGAAGAATGGAGATGAGGGTTGAGTAGAATGAAGAAGAGGAAGGATAGGAAGGTTTGGGAGCTTTGGGATCAGCCTGTCCGTACAAGGCCGTACATGGCCGTACATGACAGGACAGGCCGTACAAGATAGGATCGACCAAAGCTCAACCAAACCTCACCATAAGTTATCCGAGTTACTTAAGTAAAGAGGAGAAGTTACCTTGGCCTTTGTGGGTGGATCAGACCGTTGGAAAGGATAAGGGAGAGTCTTGGACAGGCTGGCACAGCTGGACACGGAAAAGCAAAAGGTATGAGCCAGCTAATGAAGGCTCACACGCGCGGCTCACCTCATTGGACGAGTTTGAAATGGCCATTGACTCCACATGCTTACTGTTGATCAGAGTTAAGTATATGAGAAGAGGAGCTAAGGGAGTTAAGGCATTAGAGGAAGAGATGAAGTATGGAAGAAGAGATGAGTTTGGGTTGAGTGATCCGTACAAGGCCGTACAAGCCGTACCATCCGTACATAGGACATCAACCAAACTCACCAAGGTAAAGATAAGTTACCAAGGTAACTTAGTGGAGAGGAGGATAAGCTTTGGAGTGGATAAGACCGCGGAGGGAGAAGGGATGAGGCGCGGACTGACAGTCTGGCATGGACTGGAAAGTAAACAGCATCTATGGGAAGATGCTAGATGCCTCACACACTTGGAGAAGCTCATTGGCCGGATTCAAATATAGGCTCCTCCTCCTTTTGACTTCACATTCTTTCCTTATCCTTTATGATCGAAACCCTAAGCTCACCTTATTATATATTGTAACTCAAGACCATTAATAAAGATTAGACAGTTCTAAACAATCTCTCTCTATACTCATTTCATTATGATTCTCCATTAGTCTCTAATCTGTCTCTTAATCTCTTATTCTCTTCTATAATCCTTTCTAAACTCAGATAATCATTTACATCCTTAAATCTCATATGGTATCAGAGCCAGGTTGATTAAAAACTGAGTTCGTGAGTGACTCTCTTAAAGGATTCAAGTTTGAAACTTTAAGAGAACAAGTGAGTGTGTTTGAGAGTTTCTTGAGAGTTCAAAAGCTCAAGGTACTTTGCGTGTGTCTTGGTGATCCGTGGGAGGTTCATTTGAAGACTCAAGGGTAAATCTGTGTTCTAGAGGGCAGTGTGGGTTCTCAGTACAAGATCTAGTCGTTTGTTCAAGCTGTAGACGTCAAGCTGTTAAAAATGGAAAGTGTTATGAAGATGAAGGTCGCGGTGACATTCAAAGGAAGCAACTACCTAGTCTGGTCTAGGATGGTGAAGACTGCTGTGGGAAGCAAGGGTTTGTGGAAGCATATCACAGCTGGTGAAGCTCCAAGGGCGATTACTCAAGAGGGTGACGCAGAGAGCTCCGAGGAGAGTGTTGTGGAGAAGTGGCAACAAGAAGACATGATGGTGATGTCAGTCCTTCATGCCTCTTTGGAACCGGCTATCCTAGATGCTTATAGCTACTGTGAGACAGCCAAGGAGCTGTGGGACACTCTGAAGAAGGTGTATGGAAATGTTTCTAACCTGAACCGAGTGTTTGAAGTCAAGAAGGCAATCAACGAGTTAACCCAAGATGACATGGAGTTTACAAAGCATTTGGGGAGGTTCAGGATGTTGAGATAAGAGAATAAAGTGTTGAGATGAGGAGATGAAGAGTTGATACATGGATAGAGGAAGGGATTTGGAGCAGGTAGTAACTTTGGAGATTTACCACAGTAACTTTAATGTTACTGTGGTAACTAAGTTAAAAGACTTGGGAAGTTACCCTGCATCCATTTGGAGAGTGTAACACGACAGGAGGAGTCTGGATAAGCAAGGAGGAGTTTGGATAAGGTCTGGTCAAGGGAAGAGAGCTTTAGACAGGCTGGCACCAGCTGGAAAGCTAAAGCAAGATACCCAAGCATGTGAGGAACCTTATTGGCTGGTTTGAATAAGGCATCTTTGACTACACATGCTTCTTATCCTAACTAGACTGAACGTGGACGAAAATATGAATCTCTAATCTATATATGTTGTAAACTCTCTCATTAATCAAGTAAATGGAGTTTTGAGTCTCTCTCTCTCTCTTGTTCTTAATCTCCAATCTCTTTAATTCTCAGATTAAACTTAATCACTCTTTAAATCACTAAATCTATTATGGTATCAGAGCCAGGTTCCTTTAAAAGGAGAGAGTGATTTCGTGGTTCCAAATGTTCTTGAGTGTTCTTGAGTGTTCTTGAGAGTTCTTGAGATTTTTCAAGAGCTAGATCCTTTAAAAGTCAAGTTTGTGTCTGTTGGTGTTTCTTTTGGAGAGTCAGCTTCAAGGGAGTCTCTTTAGGTGTTTGACAAGGTCAGAAGAGGGGTCTAGCTTGTGGGTTAAGATTGGCGAGTGAGATTATGGAGCTGCTTCAATCTGGTACAACAAGGAGTGAAGAGAAGAAAGAGAGAGGGAATGAGTGGGGGTGGTTCTCACAGATGAAAACAACTCTGAAAAGTTGTGGAGTTTGGAGAAACCATGAGAAGGAAGAGTCTTTGAAGGGTAAAGCTGCTGAGAAAGATCAGACAGCAAGAAAAACAAGTGGAGATTGCTTTAGTCTTGAAGAAAGTACACTGCTTGAGAAGATTGAAGATGTTTATGAGGACAAGATCAGTCTTAGGAGAGTGTATGAAGTCAAGAAGGTGATTAGTGAAGTTAAACCAGGAAGAGAAGGGTTTAATAACCATGTGAGGAAGCTACAACATTTGTGGGTTGAACTACAAGGGTTGAGATCCATGTGGATGGGGATACTACACAAGAGCAAGCGACGGTGCTGAAGCTCTTGGCGAGTATGGAGTCATCATATGGGTGGCTGGTGGAGATGGTTCTAAGAGGGGAACAGCTTCCGGAAATGGAAGAGGTCTGTGTGCTTATAAGAAGGGCGTATGAGATAATGAGAGATGATGAGAGGCTAACCATGAGTAGGAGTGAGAGCTCATGGAAGCCAACTGGGAGTAGGAGTGAGAGCTTCCAGAAGCTAACCATGAGTAGGAGTGAGAGCTCATGGAGGCTAACCGGGAGTAGGAGTGAGGGCTTCCGGAAGAAGAGGAGGTGCAGAATGCTATCCAAAGCTTCTATCAACATAGGAAAGGGTAGGAAGAGAGTTGTGGGAGAGTGTTCTTACTCAGCCTACATGGGGAATCAGTAGAAGACAGTGGGGTGTTAAAAGAGCAGGAGAAAGGGAGTGGAGCTGATGATCGCATCACCAGGAAGGAATGGAGAGTGTTCATGGAACAAGTACAAGCCTTAGCAGCAAGCAGGAAGCATGCTATACAATCCGGAGCTTCTAAACCCATTGTGATTGATTCTGGAGCAAGTCATCATATGATCAGTGATAGGAGGCTTATAAGTGAGATCAAGGCTGCAACAGGGAGTGTTATGATAGCTAATGGTGCCATGATCCCAATAGAAGGAGTGGGAAAGCTAAAACTGTTTGAGAAGGACACAACTGCCTTCTACATGCCTCAGTTCACTTCAAATCTATTATCTGTGAAGAAAGCTACCATTGATCTTGATTGTCAAGTAGTATTCAGACCTGATGAAGTGGAGTTTCAAGATTTGAAGACTGGGAGAGTCATTGGCAGAGGAGACAGCAAGAATCAGCTATACCACCTCAACTTGGCTAAGACCTCTAATCCCTTTGATTCTATTTGCTTGAGTAGTACTGCTGAGAAGATTGATAGTATTACTTGGCATGCTAGATTAGGACATCCTCATGCTCGTGCCATTGAATTGATAATCCCTAATATGTCATTCAATCACTTGAATTGTGAAGCATGCATATTAGGAAAGCATTGTAGGACTGTTTTCCCAACATCTGAGACTACTTATGAGCATTGCTTTGATCTAGTTCACTCGGATGTGTGGACCGCTCCATGCATGTCTAGAGACAGCCATAAATACTTTGTGACATTCATTGATGAGAAGTCTAAGTATACATGGCTCACATTGCTTCCATCTAAAGATAGGGTGCTAGAAGCTTTTATGAACTTCCAAGCATATGTATCTAATCAATACAATGCCACTGTGAAGGTACTGAGATCAGACAACGGAGGTGAATACATCAGCAATGCCTTTAAGAGTCATCTAGCCAAGCATGGGATTGTGCATCAGACCAGTTGTCCCTACACACCACAGCAGAATGGTGTAGCTGAGAGGAAGAATAGGCACTTGATGGAGGTTGCTAGGTCGATGATGTTTCATGCAAATGTCCCAAAACGTTTTTGGGGAGATGCTGTACAGACTGCTTGCTATCTCATCAACCGGGTCCCAACCAAGATACTGAAGAATCTGTCTCCATTTGAGGTGCTGAATAAGAGCAAGCCTTTTATTGATCACCTACGAGTATTTGGGTGTGTATGCTATGTCATGACTCCAGGAGAACAGAGAAACAAGCTGGAGGCAAAGAGTACTAAGGCTATGTTCATTGGATACTCTATCACTCAGAAGGGATACAAGTGCTATGATCCTGAAGCAAGGAGAGTGATGGTATCTAGAGAAGTGAAGTTTATTGAATCAAAAGGGTATTATGAAGAAAAGGAGTGGGAAAATCTGAAGGATTTGTCTCAAGCTCCATCTGATAGAGCAACAACACTGAGGGTGCTGTTGGAGAAGCTAGGGATAGGGTTATCCCAGGATCAGGAATCTGGAAGAAGAGAGTCTTCCAATCCGACTAGTGAAGCTGAAAGAACAACTCCTCTTGATCATGAGAGGGGGAATGGAACTGAATCTCATGAGCAAGTGCAAAATCAAGAAGATTCAGGCCAGCATAATCAAGAGGTGACACAGGAAGTAGAGAGTGGTGCTCAGTCTAGTGGAGATGGGCAAAGAGAGTCTACTGGCTCAGATGAGAGTGGAGAGTGGGAAGGAGATCCTAATGGGTCAAATGAGAGTGGTGCTCAATCAAGTGAAGATGGGCAAGAGCCACAAGAAGAACAAGTTCAGGAGCTAAGGAGGAGCACAAGGGTGAAGAGAGATGCTTCCAACTGGGTAAACACGAGAGTGTACTACAATGCCCAGGCTGTGGAGCATCCTTCTCAAGCTATGTGTTCCTTTGCAGAGTTTCCGGACGAGCATACAGCCTTCACAGTAAGCTTGGATGAGAGCTATATTCCAAGGACATATGAAGAAGCTATGGCTTTAAAGGAGTGGAGAGATTCAGTTGCTGATGAGTCCGGAGCCATGATTAAGAATGAAACGTGGTATGAGAGTGAGCTGCCTAAAGGGAAGAAGGCAGTGACTAGTAAATGGGTGTTCACAATCAAGTTTCATCCTGATGGAAGAATAGAGAGGCGCAAGTCTAGGTTGGTGGCAAGAGGATTTACTCAGACATATGGTGAGGACTATGTTGAGACCTTTGCTCCTGTGGCTAAACTTCATACTATCAGGATTGTATTATCTTTAGCTGTGAATCTTGAGTGGGATTTGTGGCAAATGGATGTGAAGAATGCATTCCTTCAAGGAGAGTTGGAAGATGAAGTATACATGCATCCACCACCAGGTCTTGAACATCTAGTAAAGAAGGGTAATGTGTTGAGGTTGAGGAAAGCTATCTATGGTCTCAAGCAGTCTCCAAGGGCGTGGTACAACAAGTTGAGTACTACACTGAATGGGAGAGGGTTCAGAAAGTCAGAATTGGATCACACTCTCTTTACCCTAACCACCTCATCTGGTATTGTGGTGTTGCTTGTGTATGTGGATGATATCATCATCACAGGCAGTGATAAGGAAGGCATCAAGGCTACAAAGGAGTATCTCAAGGCAAGCTTTGAGATTAAAGACTTGGGGGAAATGAAGTATTTTCTTGGGATTGAGATATGCAGATCAAAGGAAGGATTGTTTATGTCCCAAAGGAAGTATGTGATTGATCTCTTGAAGGGAGCAGATGCCTATGGAGGAAAGACAGCCAAGATGCCAATGGAGGATGGTTACAAGGTTCCACGTGAGGGGGAGATTGAGGATAGCAAGCCGTTCCATGATCCTAAGCTATATAGGAAGCTGGTGGGGAAGTTGATTTATCTTACCATTACTAGACCTGATGTGTGTTTTGCGGTGAATCAAGTCAGTCAACACATGCAAGTTCCTAAGGAGCACCATTGGCGGATGGTGGAAAGGATCTTGATGTATCTGAATGGAACTACTGGTCTTGGAGTATGGATGGGATGTAACAAGAGTACTGAGGTTGTAGGCTACTGTGATGCAGATTGGGCTGGAGACCGAGCAGACAGAAGATCAACCACAGGCTATTGTACATTCATTGGTGGTAACTTGGTCACTTGGAAGAGTAAGAAGCAGAAGGTAGTGTCTTGCTCCAGTGCTGAGGCCGAGTATAGAGCAATGCTGAAGCTTACAAATGAGCTAGTGTGGATAAAAGGGATTTTGAAGCATCTGGAGATTATTCAAGCAACGCCAATGACAATGCATTGTGATAATCAAGCAGCTATCCACATTGCATCTAATTCTGTGTTCCATGAGAGAACAAAGCACATTGAGGTTGATTGTCACAAGGTGAGGCAGATGATGATTCTTGGGGTGATTCTACCTTGTTATACTCGGAGTGAGGATCAGTTAGCAGATGTGTTCACAAAGGCAGCAAGGCAAAAGACAATGGAGTCCATACACATCAGGTTAGGACTCATTGATCTCTCGCCTAAGGACTAGTCTATACACTCTCCTGATCATGTGATCTCTACTCTTTCCTCATTAAGGTTTTGTCCCAATGGGTTTTCCTTAATGAGGTTTTAATGAGGGAGATCTCATGGTTCTTCCAAGCTTGACTTGTTCCACATGGTCAAGCTTGAGGGGGAGTGTTGAGATGAGAGAATAAAGTGTTGAGATGAAGTGATGAAGAGTTGATACATGGATAGAGGAAGAGAGTTGGAGCAGACAGTAACTTTGGAGATTTACCACAGTAACTTTATTGTTACTGTGGTAACTAAGTTAAAAGGCTTGGAAGTTACCTTGCATCCATTTGGAGAGTGAAACACGCCAGGAGGAGTCTGGATAAGCAAGGAGGAGTTTGGATAAGGTCTGGTCAATGCTAGAGAGCTTTAGACAGGCTGGCACTAGCTGGAAAGTTAAAGCAAGATACCCAAGCATGTGAGGAACCTTATTGGCTAGTTTAAATCAAGCATCTTTGACTACACATGCTTCTTATCCTAGCTAGACTGAACCTGGACGTTTTTATGTATCTCTTATCTATATATGTTGTAAACTCTCTCATTAATCAATCTAATGGAGTTTTGAGTCTCTCTCTCTCTTGTTCTTAATCTCCAATCTCTTTAATTCTCAGATTAAACTTAATCACTCTTTAAATCACAAAATCTAATAACCTTGAGGATGTGTGTGCGCGGATTCAGAAGGAGCAAGGCTCCATGGGCTGTTTGGAAAGAAAGGATACCTTTCCCTTGCAAGTCAAGCAACTCAAGAGGAGGGGAGTGAAGCTCCACAAGCAAACAAGGCTGCGCATGGGAAGTTTGAGGAGAGGAGGTTCAATGGGAGTTGTGATCACTGCAAGAAGAATGGCCACAAGAAGAGCCAATGCTGGATACTCCACCCTCATCTCAAGCCGGCTAAGTTCATGAAGGATCGTGAGGCAAGGGCTAATGTCTCGGATGGTACAAGTGGTGCGGGTACAAGCAAAGGAAAGGGGATAGATGGGCGTGAGGCAGGTGATGAGAAGTCTCTTGTAGCCTACACTGGAGCACCAAGCAACCGTGGGAACAATGATCAAGAGTATCTAAGGAGATCCGACCTTGATGCTCTCATTAAGTTGCTCAAGGAGAATGGTAACACCTTTGGGTATTCATTTGGTGCTAGGGTGGTAGAGAACCATCAGAATCTAACTAGAACTGATAGGATGCATGAGAGCTTGATAGAAATGGTAAATCAATCTAGGATTGCAAACTTTGCTAGAAATGATCATGCATTCAAACCATCTAGTATCCTTGCACACATTGCTAGTTCTCATGACATTAAGCCATTAGTGATTGATTCAGGTGCATCTCATCATATGATAAGTGACACTAACTTGATTAAAAACATTGTACCAATGAATGGAAATGTGATGATTGCTAATGGAGATAAGATTCCTATTAGAGGAATAGGAAGTCTTAAACTATTTGATAAGGAAACTAAAGCCTTTTATATGCCTGAATTTACTTCAAACTTGTTATCTGTTAAGAAATGTGCTACTGATTTGCAATGCAATGTTATATTCAGTCCTAATGATGTGAAGTTTCAGGATATTAAAAGCAGCAAGATGATTGGAAAGGGAGTGACTAAAGGAGAGCTATATTTACTTGAAGATCTCACTCCTGTTTCTAGATATAGCTGCTCGTTTACTTCTGTTTCTGGTTCTAGTTTAAGTAAAAATGCATTGTGGCATGCTAGATTAGGACACCCTCATAATAAGGCTTTAAAACTGATGTTGCCAGGTGTTTCCTTTGAGAATAATGAGTGTGAAGCTTGCATTTTAGGCAAGCATTGTAGAACTGTCTTTACCAAGTCTACTACTGTTTATGAAAAGTGTTTTGATCTCATTCTTTCTGATGTTTGGACTGCACCTTGCCTATCTAGAGACAACCATAAGTACTATGTAACTTTCATTGATGAAAAATCCAAATACACCTGGTTAACCTTAATTCCAACCAAAGATAGGGTACTTGATGCATTTAAAAACTTTCAATCCTATGTGACTAACCATTACAATGCCAAGATAAAGATTTTTAGGTCAGATAATGGAGGAGAGTACACGGGACAAGCATTCAAACTACACCTATCTCAGCATGGAATCCTTCATCAGACAAGCTGTCCCTATACCCCACAACAGAATGGTGTGGCTGAGAGGAAGAACAGGCATTTGATGGAAGTAGCCAGGTCCATGATGTTTCAATCCAACGTGCCTAAGAAGTTTTGGAGTGATGCAGTTGCTACGGCTTGTTATCTCATCAACAGGACACCAACTCTGATTCTTCAAGGACAATCACCGTTTGAGGTACTGAATCAGTACAAACCCTCTCTAGAGCATATGAAGATCTTTGGATGTTTGTGTTTTGTGATGGTGCCTGGAGAGATAAGAAACAAGCTAGAAGCTAAGAGTTCAAAGGCAATGTTTATTGGATATTCATCAAGTCAGAAAGGATACAAGTGCTATGATCCTAACACAAGGAGAGTGTTAGTATCTAGAGAAGTGAAGTTTGTTGAAGAAAAAGGATATTATGAGGAGCAGACAAGATGATTTGAAAGATCTCACTTCTGATAGAGCTGAAACCTTGAGGATTATCCTAGAGGGTCTTGGAATCAACATGAATCAAGGTGGGAGAAGCACTACTCCAGTACCGGATCATCAGACCTCCAATCTTGACCATGAGGGGGGGAATGAAACAAGAACTCAAAACCGTGAAGAGAGAAGTAGAGAAGAGTTCTGGTTCTGGTTCTCATGATCAAGCTGTGGAATCAAATGATCAACAAGAAGAAGCTGAAGAGAGTCAGCTAAGGGAAGAAGGAGCTGAAGCAAGTCAGCTAGGAGAAGAAAGATCTGAACCAAGTGTGCTGCCACAAGAAGAAGAACAAGAGATGGTGCAAGAAGGGCCAGTGTTGAGAAGAAGTACAAGGCTGAGAAAGGATCCTTCCAGTTGGGTAAACACAAGAGTGTACTACAATGCCCAAGCTGTGAAGCATCCTACTCAGGCCGTGTGTTCTTTTCAACATATCCAGAAGCACATTGTGCATTCATGGTAAACTTAGATGAGAATCACATTCCAAGAAGCTATGAAGAAGCAATGGAGGATAAGGAATGGAAGGAATCAGTGGGAGCTGAGGCAGGAGCTATGATCAAGAATGATACATGGTATGAGAGTGAACTACCAAAAGGGAAGAAGGCAGTATCTAGTAGATGGATCTTCACAATCAAATAGAAGGCTGATGGGCAGATTGAGAGGAAGAAGACCAGATTAGTAGCAAGAGGGTTCACTCAAACATATGGAGAGGATTACATTGAGACATTTGCACCAGTAGCCAAGTTACATACCAATAGAATTGTACTAAGCTTGGCAGTCAACCTTGGATGGGGGTTGTGGCAAATGGATGTGAAGAATGCATTTTTACAAGGAGAACTTGAGGATGAAGTCTACATGTATCCTCCACCTGGTCTTCAACATCTAGTGAAAAGAGGGAATGTACTGAGGTTAAAGAAGGCTATCTATGGGTTGAAGCAATCACCAAGAGCTTGGTACAACAAGTTGAGCACAACTCTGAATGGCCGAGGTTTTAAGAAGTCAGAATTGGACCATACTCTCTTTACCCTCACTACTCCCTCAGGTATGGTTGCTCTCCTTGTGTATGTGGATGATATCATTATCACAGGGAGTGATAAGGAGGGTATCAAAGCAACCAAGGAGTTTCTAAAGTCTATGTTTGAAATAAAAGACTTGGGAGAAATGAAATACTTTCTTGGAATTGAGATTTGTAGATCCAAGGAAGGTTTGTTCATGTCCCAAAGGAAGTATACACTTGATCTTTTGAAAGGTGCAGGTGCTTATGGAGGCAAGACAGCAAGGATGCCAATGGAGGATGGCTACAAAGTGCCAAGAGAGGGGGAGATTGAAGACAGCAAGCCATTTCATGATCCTAAACTCTATAGAAAACTTGTTGGCAAATTGATTTATCTTACCATCACAAGACCTGATATATGCTTTGCTGTGAATCAGGTGAGTCAACACATGCAGCTTCCCAAGGAACATCATTGGCGTATGGTGGAGAGGCTGCTAATGTATCTGAATGGCTCGCCGGATCAAGGAGTATGGATGGGGTGCAATGGAAGCACAGAAGTTGTTGGCTATTGTGATGCAGATTGGGCAGGTGATAGAGCTGACAGAGATCAACAACCGGCTATTGCACATTCATTGGAGGCAACTTGGTGACTTGGAAGAGTAAGAAACAGAAGGTGGTATCATGCTCAAGTGCAGAAGCTGAATATAGAGCTATGCTGAAGCTTACAAACGAGCTAGTGTGGATCAAGGGCATCTTGAAGCATTTGGAGATAAACAAGACACTCCAATGACAATGCATTGTGACAACCAGGCCGCCATTCACATAGCCTCCAACTCGGTGTTCCATGAGAGGACAAAGCACATTGAGGTTGATTGCCACAAGGTGAGGCAGATGATTGTCCTAGGAGTCATCTTGCCATGTTATACTAGGAGTGAAGATCAGTTGGCTGATGTATTCACCAAGGCTGCAAGGCAAAAGACAATGGAGTCCATTCATATTAGATTGGGCCTCATTGATCTTGGGAAGAGAAGCAGCTGATCCCCTTAGTCATGAGATCTTTACTCTTTTTCCCTCATTAAGGTTTTGTCCCAATGGGTTTTCCTTAGTGAGGTTTTTAATGAGGAAGATCTCATGGCTGTCCAAGCTTAGACTTTCACAAAGCTAAGCTTGAGGGGGAGTGTTGAGATGAGTTGAGGATATGAACAAGAAGAGATAAGAAGTGGAAGAGAAGAGGAGGAAGAGAATGAGGGGACTTTGGGCAAGCATGGTATGGACGGCCGTACAAGGCGTACATGGCCGTACCGTTCCGTACCAGATGCCTCGACTAGAAGTTACCTAACCTTGACCAAGTGAACGGTAACAAGCATATGTTACCTTGAGGGCTTAGTGGAGAAGATAAGACCGGTGAAAGGATAAGGGATGCGCGGTGCCAGGCTGGAACAGGCTGGAAAGCTAAAGCACCTTTAGTCCAAGATGTCATAAGCGTGTGATGCATCCTAGTGGTTGATTTGAATCCATGGCCTTGACTCCACACGGTTTAATAGTGCCCATTTCCTCTCTTGTAAACCCTTGTGTCCTTCTTATAAATATGTAACCTCACTCATTAATAAAAATCAAGCAAGTTATGAGTCTTTCTTAGTCTTTACTCTCACAATGATTCTATGCTAGACTCCTAATCTCATTTCATACTCAAATCTCTTCTAAATCACTTCTAGTCTTTCTTATTTACTCAGATTACCCTTTCTCTATCCTAAAAGTGATATATAAGGGCAGCTAGTCTGATGCACAATCCCATGCTTGGCTAGATGACTCTTGAAGGCATTGCTGATGTATTCACCTCCATTATCTGATCTCAGTACCTTCACAGTAGCATTGTATTGATTAGATACATATGCTTGGAAGTTCATAAATGCTTCTAGCACCCTATCTTTAGATGGAAGCAATGTAAGCCAAGTATACTTAGACTTCTCGTCAATGAATGTCACAAAGTACTTCTTGCTATCTCTAGACAAACAAGGAGCCGTCCACACATCTGAATGAACTAGATCAAAGCAATGCTCATAAGTAGTTTCTGATGTTGGAAAAACAGTCCTACAATGCTTTCCTAATATGCATGCTTCACACTCCAAGTGATTAAATGACATATTAGGAATTATCAATTCAATAGCACGAGCATGAGGATGTCCTAATCTAGCATGCCAAGTAATACTATCAATCTTCTCATAAGTACTACTCAAACAAATAGAATCAAAGGGTTTAGAGATCTTAGCCAATTGGAGCTGGTATAGATTATTCTTGCTGTCTCCTCTCCCAATGACCCTTCCAGTCTTCAAATCTTGGAACTCAACATCATCTGGCCTGAATACTACTTGACAGCCAAGATCAATCGTGGCTTTCCTCACATATAGTAGATTTGAAGCAAACTGTGGCATGTAGAAGGCATCTGAGTCTTTATCAAATAGCTTGAGCTTTCCTACTCCTTCTATTGGAATCCTATCACCATTAGCTATCATCACACCCCCAGTGGCTTTGTTTACATCACTCATTAAGCTTCTGTCACTAATCATGTGATGACTTGCTCCAGAATCAACAATGATGGGTTTGTTGGATGTGGATGCTTTGGCAGGAGCACCTTGTCTCCGGGTCGTAGCCAAAGCATATACATACTTGACAAACTCATCCCATTCCTCCTTTGTGACACGCTCATCCGCTCCTTTGGTCTCTGGCTTCCTCATAAACCCACTGCTCTCTACAGATTCTCCCATGTAAGCTGAGTAGAAACACTCTCCTACTTGCATACTCTCCTTGATATCCTTCCTCCATAATCTGCTCATCATAACCCACATCTTAGAAAGCTTTCTCAATTTTCCCTTCTTGCAGCTTGTACCTCTCTTCCATCTGCCTGGCTTCTTGTTTATCTCCCACACATCACAAATGTGTTCAACCAGCTCACATATCTCTCTCATAAGAAAGCTAAAGATCACATCTTGCTTCCTCCTTCCTGTATGAGTTTTCACCATACCCAACTCTGATTCTACTTCTCTCAGCCTCCCCACAAGCTGATACAACTCGTCCTTCCCTTGTCTTAGACTATAGATCACGCCCTTGGCTTCATGAACCTCCAACCTTGCTGTATGACCTTCTTCAGCAGCTACCTCCTTTAAAGGTTCTACCTTTACTTGAATCTCCTTCAAACTTGCTGTCTGATCTTTCTCAGCAGCTCTCACCTTTAAAGGCTCTTCCTTTACATGATTACTCCAAAACCCACAGCTTTCCAAAGCTGTCTCTACCCAACCTGACCAGATCCACTCGTTTTTCTCCCCTTTCTTCACTTGATAACTTGATCTTGTCTTCATCTCTCTGCTCACATTTGACTCCATCAGATGTCCTCAATAAAACCCAGCAAATGAAGAACAGAGCTTAAAACCACCAAGAACACTCAAGAACATCAAGAACAGCTCAAGAACACAAAACCAGATTTTTAAGAACATGAATAACCTGGCTCTGATACCATATACACTTTTGTGTATTAGAGTGTGTTTAAGAACAATCAGATTGTTTTGTGTAAGATTAAAGAGATTAAGAGAATAAGTAGAGAGAGAATAGAGAGAATACTCAAAACTCCATTAATTATTAAAGATGAGGTTTACAACATATTTATATGAGTGAGACAATCCATTTTCGAAATGTATCTGATAGGGTAGAGATTCAGAGCATGTGTAGTCAAAGAGAGCCATCCAAAAGCAGCCAATGGGAGTCTTCACATGCTTGATCCCTTTGGCATCTTTTACTAGATGCTGTCTACTTTACAGCTTGTCTCCAGCCTCTCTAGCTGTGAGGAAACCTTATCCAGACTGCTCCTTCCTTATCCAGAAGCTCCTTGGTCGTGGCTAACTCTCCAAGGTGAAGCAAGGTAAGTTTCCAAGCTTTTACTTAGTTACCACAGTAAAACAAAGGTTACTGCGATGAAACTCCAAAGTTACTGTATGTCTCAATCCTCTTTCTCTATCAATGTATTCACTCTTTATAACCTCATCTCAACAATTTGAAAGTGGGATAACTTCTTCATCCTAACTCCTATGAGATTTATGTTAACTTGAAGAGAAGAAATGGAGAAACTAAAGGTGTTGAGTTGAGTTGGGGCTTGTGCAAAAGATAGGGCAAGGTGTCCAGAAGTGTCCTGATGGATGTGCAAAGTTAGGGCCAAGTCTAGGAGAGACTTAGAAGTGTATTTGGGAGCAAATGGGCGAGTGTTCAAAGATAGGGCGAGGCAGTACGGACGTGTACGGACAGTACGGATCCGTACGGACCAGGGCGACCCAGATTTGCATAACTCGGCCATTTGAGAAGTTTTAGAGTTGGTGCAAAAATAGGGTGAGGCTGACGTCCCCGGGAAAGCTTGTGCAATGTCTGGGCAAGGTTTGGGAGTTATAAAAGTGGTCCTAGCCTTGTGGATAAGGTTCTGATCAGATGGCATCAAAGGAGAATCAAGAAGATGCCATTGCAGTGTGATTGGCTACTTTAGTCATGGGACAGGCTGGCCTTGGCTGTAAATAATAGTTTTAGTGATGTTAAGAGTAATCTGAGTGTTTAGAGAAGATTAGAATAAGTTTAGAGAAGATTTAAAGACTAAACCGAGATTAAGAGACTAGAGAGAGTTTTGGAGAGACTAAGAGAGACTCATAACTTGCTTGATCTTATTAATGAGAGAGTTTACACTTATATAGGAAACTTAAGACACTAGGGTTTTGATTGTATAAAAGAGAAAGCATGTGAAGTCAATAGCCAGCTACGGTCGCATTTGAATCCTTCCAATGAGAGTCTCCACATGTGTAAGGCATCTTTGAATATGCCTTTACCTTTCCAGCTCCTGCCAGGCTGTTAGACACGCTCCTTCTTATCCTCTCAACGTCCGGATCAAGCTCAGCCTTAAGGTAAAGTAACTCTAGCTGGTTTACTCTTAAGGTAAAGGTAACTTCTGGTCGAGTGTACTTGGTACGGACGGTACGGCCATGTACGGCCTTGTACGGACGTCCGTACCATGTTGCCCAAAGTTCCCTCATTCTCTTCCTCCCCTTCTCTTCAACTCCTATATACTCAACTCATCTCAACACTCCCCCTCAAGCTTAGCTTTGTGAAAGACTAAGCTTGGACAGCCATGAGATCTTCCTCATTAAAAACCTCACTAAGGAAAACCCATTGGGACAAAACCTTAATGAGGGAAAAAGAGTAAAGATCTCATGACTAAGGGGATCAGCTGCTTCTCTTCCCAAGATCAATGAGGCCCAATCTGATATGAATGGACTCCATTGTCTTTTGTCTTGCAGCCTTGGTGAATACATCAGCCAACTGATCTTCACTCCTAGTATAACATGGCAAGATGACTCCTAGGACAATCATCTGCCTCACCTTGTGGCAATCAACCTCAATGTGCTTTGTTCTCTCATGGAACACCGAGTTGGAGGCTATGTGAATGGCGGCCTGGTTGTCACAATGCATTGTCATTGGAGTGTCTTGTGCTATCTCCAAATGCTTCAAGATGCCCTTGATCCAAACTAGCTCGTTTGTAAGCTTCAGCATGGCTCTATATTCAGCTTCTGCACTAGAGCATGACACCACCTTCTGTTTCTTACTCTTCCAAGTCACCAAGTTGCCTCCAATGGATGTGCAATAGCCGGTTGTTGATCTTCTGTCAGCTCTATCACCTGCCCAATCAGCATCACAATAGCCCACCACTTCTGTGCTTCCATTGCACCCCATCCATACACCTTGATCCGGCGAGCCATTTAGATACATCAGCAGCCTCTCCACCATACGCCAATGATGTTCCTTGGGAAGTTGCATGTGTTGACTCACCTGATTCACAGCAAAGCATATATCAGGTCTTGTGATGGTTAGATAAATCAATTTTCCAACAAGTTTTCTATAGAGTTTAGGATCATGAAATGGCTTGCTGTCTTCAATCTCCCCCTCTCTTGGTACTTTGTAGCCATCCTCCATTGGCATCCTTGCTGTCTTGCCTCCATAAGCACCTGCATCTTTCAATAGATCAAGTGTATACTTCCTTTGGGACATGAACAAACCTTCCTTGGATCTACAAATCTCAATTCCAAGAAAGTATTTCATTTCTCCCAAGTCTTTTATTTCAAACATAGACTTTAGAAACTCCTTGGTTGCTTTGATACCTTCTTTATCACTTCCTGTGATAATGATATCATCCACATACACAAGGAGAGCAACCATACCTGAGGGTGTAGTAAGGGTAAATAGAGTATGGTCCAATTCTGACTTCTTAAAGCCTCGGCCATTCAGAGTTGTGCTCAGCTTGTTGTACCATGCTCTTGGTGATTGCTTCAGCCCATAGATAGCCTTCTTTAACCTCAGTACATTCCCTCTCTTCACTAGATGTTCAAGACCTGGTGGAGGATACATATAGACTTCATCCTCAAGTTCTCCTTGTAGAAATGCATTCTTTACATCCATTTGCCATAATCCCCATCCAAGGTTCACAGCCAAGCTTACAACAATTCTAATTGTGTGTAGCTTGGCTACTGGTGCAAATGTCTCAATGTAATCCTCTCCATATTTCTGAGTAAACCATCTTGCTACTAGTCTAGTTTTCTTCCTCTCAATCGACCCATCAGCCTTGTACTTGATTGTAAAGATCCATCTACTAGACACTGCCTTCTTCCCTTTTGGTAGTTCACTCTCATACCATGTATCATTCTTTATCATAGCTCCTGCCTCAGCTCCTACTGATTCCTTCCACTCCTTATCCTCCATTGCCTCTTCATAGCTTCTTGGAATGTGATTCTCATTCAAGTTTACCATAAATGCACAATGTGCTTCTGGATATTGACTGAAAGAACACACGGCTTGAGTAGGATGCTCCACAGCTTGGGCATTGTAGTACACTCTCGTGTTTACCAAACTGGAAGGATCCTTTCTCAGCCTTGTACTTTTTCTTAACATTGGCCCTTCTTGTGCCATCTCTTGCTCTTCTTCTTGTGGCAACATTTCAGATCTTTCTTCTTCTCCTAGCTGACTTGCTTCAGCTCCCTCTTCCCTTAGCTGACCTTCTTCAGCTTCTTCTTGTTGATCATTTGATTCAACAGCTTGATCATGAGAGCCAGAACTCTCTTCTCTACTTGTTTCTTCACGGTTTGGAGTTCTTGTTTCATTCCCCCCTTCATGCTCAAGGTTGGAAGTCGGATGATCCGGTGCTGGAGTTGTGCTTCTCCCCTCCTGATGTCCTTGATTCATGTTGATTCCAAGCCTTTCTAGGATCAACCTCAAGGTTTCAGCTCTATCAGATGTAAGATCCTTCAAGTCTTCTTGAATCTGCTCCTCATAATATCCTTTTTCTTCAACAAACTTCACTTCTCTAGATACTAACACTCTCCTTGTGTTAGGATCATAGCACTTGTATCCTTTCTGACTTGATGAGTATCCAATGAACATTGCCTTTGAACTCTTAGCTTCTAGCTTGTTTCTTATCTCTCCAGGCACCATCACAAAACACAAACATCCAAAGATCTTCATATGCTCGAGTGAAGGCTTGTACTGATTCAATACCTCAAAAGGTGATTGTCCTTGAAGGATCAGAGTTGGTGTCCTGTTGATGAGATAACAAGCCGTAGCCACTGCATCACTCCAAAACTTCTTAGGCACATTAGATTGAAACATCATGGACCTGGCTACTTCCATCAAGTGCCTGTTCTTCCTTTCAGCCACACCATTCTGTTGTGGTGTATAGGGACAGCTTGTCTGATGAAGTATTCCATGCTGAGATAGGTGTAACTTGAATGCTTGTCCCGTGTACTCTCCTCCATTATCTGATCTAAAAATTTTTATCTTGGCATTGTAATGGTTAGTCACATAGGCTTGAAAGTTTTTAAATGCATCAATTACCCTATCTTTGGTTGGAATTAAAGTTAACCAGGTGTATTTGGATTTTTCATCAATGAAAGTTACATAGTACTTATGGTTATCTCTAGAAAGGCAAGGTGCAGTCCAAACATCAGAATGAATAAGATCAAAACATTTTTCATAAACAGTAGTAGACTTGGTAAAGACAGTTCTACAATGCTTGCCTAAAATGCAAGCTTCACACTCATTATTCTCAAATGAAACACCTGGCAACATCAGTTTTAAAGCCTTATTATGAGGGTGTCCTAATCTAGCATGCCACAATGCATTTTTACTTAAACTAGAACCAGAAACAGAAGTAAATGAGCAGCTATAACTCGAAACAGGAGCAAGATCTTTAAGTAAATACAATTCTCCTTTAGTCACTCCCTTTCCAATCATCTTGCTGCTTTTAATATCCTGAAACTTCACATCATTAGGACTGAATATGACATTGCATTGCAAATCAGTAGCACATTTCTTAACAGATAACAAGTTTGAAGTAAATTCAGGCATGTAAAAGGCTTTAGTTTCCTTACCAAACAGTTTAAGACTTCCTATCTCTCTAATAGGTATCTTATCTCCATTAGCTATCATCACATTACCATTCATTGGTACAATGTTTTTAATCAAACTAGTGTCACTTATCATATGATGAGATGCACCAGAATCAACTACTAAAGGCTTAGTGGTATGTGAACTAGCAATATGAGCAAGGATACTAGATGGTTTGAATACATGATCATTCCTAGCAATACTAGCTGTTCTAGATTGGTTTAATATCTCAATCACACTTTCATGCATCCTATCAGTTCTAGTTAGATTCTCATCATTCTCTATAGCTCTAGCATCAAAGGAATAAGCAAAAGTGTTACCATGCTCTTTGAAGAGCTTGATGAGAGCATCCAGGTCGGATTTCCTTAGATACTCTTGATCATAGTTCCCACGGTTGCTTGGGGCTCCAGTGTAGGCTACAAGAGACCTCCCATCACCTCCTTCACGCCCATCTATCTCCTTTCCTTTGCTTGAACCAGCTCCACTCGTTCCATCTGATACATTAGCCCTTGCCTCACGGTCCTTCATGAACTTTGCCGGTTTGAGGTGTGGGTGAAGGATCCAGCATTGACTCTTCTTCTCTGCCAATAACTCTTCCAGTCTTCAAATCTTGAAACTCAACTTCATTTGGCATGAATACTACTTGACAATCCAGATCAATTGTAGCTTTCTTAACAGATATCAGATTTGAAGTGAACTGAGGCAGATATAAGGCGGTTGAGCTCTTCTCAAACAGCTTGAGGTTTCCCATTCCTTCTACTGGGATCTGAGCGCCATTAGCTATGGTAACACACCCTGTTGCAGCCCTGACATCACTTATCAGACTCCTATCACTGATCATATGATGTGTTGCTCCAGAATCAATTATGATAGGTTTAGAGGCTGTGTAGGAATCGCTTTGCTTCTCACTTGCAGCTAGAGCACCTTGCTTCTTTCTTGCAACCAGTTCATACACACACTTAACAAACTCATCCCATTCTTTCTTTGTGATTGGATCCTCTCCTCCTTTGGTCTCCTGCCTCCTTGTACTTACACCATCTTCTACTGATTCTCCCAAGTAAGCTGAGTATGAACACTCTCCTATAACCATCTGCTGAAGTATATCCTTGATTCTCTTCAAGATCACACTCATCCTGTCACTTAAGTGCTCAGACTCGCTACCCTTTCTCCATGCCCTTCTCTTCGTTAACCACTCCTTAGAAAGTTTTCTCAACCTTCCCTTCTTACAGCTTGTACCTCCCTTCCATCTTTCTGGTTTCCTGTTCATCTCCCACACATCACAAGTGTGTTTAACAAGCTCACATACCTCTTCCATAAGGAAGCCAAAGATCACATCTTGCTTCCTCCTTTCTTGACCACATCTCGGATTTGATGTGTGTGCCTTCACCACATCTAACTCTGACCATACTTCTCTCAGCCTTCCCACAAGCTGATAACACTCATCCCTTCCTTGTCTCAAGCCGCGGATCATCCCTTTGTCCTCAACGACTCTTACAGGCTTGGACTTGCTTAAAGTTGCTTCAATCTCACTCTTTGTAGTGTCTCCTTGAACAACTTCATTTCCCAGATTCAGACCTCTTGTCTGACCTTCTTCAGTAGCCATTTCCATGAAAGGTTTCCCCTTTCCATGACTGCTCCATAACCCACAGCTTTCCAAAGCTCCCTTTATCCATCTTGAACACACTCCATCCATTTCTTCTTCACGCCCCAAAGATTTACTAAACCTGTGCTTCATCTCCTGTTGAGGTTGCTTGAATCGACCAGACAACCTCCCAAATACCCAGAAACTGAAGAACAGCTCAAGAACAGCTCAAGAACAGCTCAAGAACACCAAGAACACACAACAGATTCTCGCAAATCACCACTCCCTTCCTTGCCAACCTGGCTCTGATACCATATACACTTTTGTGTATGTAGAGTGATGAATAAATATCAAGAGATGATTAGTGTAGATTTGGAGATTTAAGAGAGACTAAGAGAATAAAGAACAAGAGAGAATACTCAAAACTCCATTAGATTGATTAATGAGACAGTTTACAACATATATAGAGTAGGGATACATAAAAACGTCCAGGTTCAGTCTAGCTAGGATAAGAAGCATGTGTAGTCAAAGATGCCTTATTCAAACTAGCCAATAAGGTTCCTAACATGCTTGGGTATCTTGCTTTAGCTTTCCAGCTGTGCCAGCCTGTCTAAAGCTTTCTTCCCTTGACCAGACCTTATCCAAACTCCTCCTTGCTTATCCATACTCCCCCTGGCGTGTTTCACTCTCCAAATAGGTGCAAGGTAACTTCCCAAGTCTTATAACTCAGTTACCACAGTAACAATAAAGTTACTGTGGTAAATCACCAAAGTTACTGCCTGCTCCAAATTCCTTCCTCTATCCATGTATCAACTCTTCATCTCCTCATCTCAACAATCCTTGCAAGAGGTCTCAAGCTTGAGGGGGAGTGTTGAAGTGGCTTCACTGATCTGATGGAGTTTCAGAAGTGAGGGATTCAAGTGGCTAGTGAAGAGCAGCCACTCCTCACCATCTAAACAAGGGAGTAAACCTTATCTATTCTTTATATACATTCATGATATGTTTATCTCTTGGGGACTGATACACTTGTGGAATGATGTATGAGGTACTTGTATCTATCAAGGAAGATCTGGTGTGTCCAAACACTTCAACCTAACAAGAAGTTAGGTGAAAGGGGGAGAGACCAAGATCTGTCTGAAGAAGAGTACAAGAAGTGTTGATGATGAGCAAGAAGAGTGGGTTCTATCTTGCATCACATGAGGGCCATGATCCAGAGTCTTTGTGTCCCTTACATTGTTGGTAAGGCACAAAGACTCACTGGCCAATCCCTAGGCCTTGGAGACTTTACTCTTTTTCCCTCATCAAGGTTTTGTCCCAAAGGGTTTTCCTTGGTGAGGTTTTTAATGAGGAAGTTCTTCAAGGTTCCAAGCTTGACTTAGGATCAACTAAAGTCAAGCTTGAGGGGGAGTGTTAACTTGAAGAGAAGAAATGGAGAAACTAAAGGTGTTGAGTTGAGTTGGGGCTTGTGCAAAAGATAGGGCAAGGTGTCCAGAAGTGTCCTGATGGATGTGCAAAGTTAGGGCCAAGTCTAGGAGAGACTTAGAAGTGTATTTGGGAGCAAATGGGCGAGTGTTCAAAGATAGGGCAAGGCAGTACGGACGTGTACGGACAGTACGGATCCGTACGGACCAGGGCGACCCAGATTTGCATAACTCGGCCATTTGAGAAGTTTTAGAGTTGGTGCAAAAATAGGGTGAGGCTGACGTCCCAGGAAAGCTTGTGCAATGTCTGGGCAAGGTTTGGGAGTTATAAAAGTGGTCCTAGCCTTGTGGATAAGGTTCTGATCAGATGGCATCAAAGGAGAATCAAGAAGATGCCATTGCAGTGTGATTGGCTACTTTAGTCATGGGACAGGCTGGCCTTGGCTGTAAAGACAAGGAGAGCCACGACCATGAACCTAGACTGATCTGTGGACAGATTAGGAGGAGCCTAAGGAGAGCCAATCATCATCCAGCCTTCCCCATTTTGAATTAAACCAATCAGGCTTCACCTCCTCTTAACCAATCAGCATCAACTACTCAGATTGCAACAAGACCAGCTCATCTACACCATCCATTCCTCTTAAGTTATTTACAGCCATTAGATATAGGTTTAAGATGTCTCAGATTGTAAAAGCCTATATAAAGAGATGTATGAGGCAATTTGTAACTCTTAAGAGAGTTAGGGGGATTTCCCCTTCTCCTTCATAATAGAAAAGTGTTCTTGGATCAGAATCCCTTAATCTCTCCCTTTCTTAGTCTCTAATCTCCTAATCTCTCAAAGTCTTTTGTTTCTGATCTGAGTAAACACTTAATCACTCATAAACACTTCCACTAATCCATCTCTCTCTAAATCACCTAAATCAAACTCTCTCTCTCTGCCCTATTGGGTTTCACACAAACACACAGCCTGAGATCTCTGAAAATCTCACAATTTATTCAACTTCCTGGTGAATCTACACAACTTTATGTATCCAAATGAAGGTTCTTATATCAAGATCCATCCTGGTTTGATTAGAATGACGAAGAAGTTGTCATATTCCCAAACAGGGAAACTGGGATCACCTTATTTGAAAGTGGGATAACTTCTTCATCCTAACTCCTATGAGATTTATTCAACTTCCTGGTGATTCTCCACTATTCTATGTATCTAAATCAAGCTTTGTACATCGCGATTCATCCTGGTTTGATTAAAATGTCGAAAAAGTTGTCATATTCCCAAACAGGGAAACTGGAATCACCTTATTTGAAAGTGGGATAACTTCTTCATCCTAACTCCTATGAGATTTATTCAACTTCCTGGTGATTCTCCACTACTTTATGTATCCAAATGAAGGTTCTAACATAGCGATTCATTCTGGTTTGAATAGGATGACGAAGAAGTATTCATATTACCAAACAGGGAAACTAGGATCACTTATTTGAAAGTGGGATAACTTCTTCATCCTAACTCCTATGATATTTATTCAAATTCCTGGTGATTCTCGACTACACTTTGTATCTAAATCAAGCTTTGTACATCGCGATTCATCCTGCTTTGATTAGAATGTCGAAGAAGTTGTCATATTCCCAAACAGGGAAACTAGGATCACCTTATTTGAAAGTGGGATAACTTCTTGATCCTAACTCCTATGAGATTTATTCAACTTCCTAGTGATTCTCCACTACTTTATGTATCCAAATGAAGGTTCTTACATCGCGATTCATCCTGATTTGATTAGAATGACAAGAATTTGTCATATTCCCAAACAGGGAAACTAGGATCACCTTATTTGAACGTGGGATAACTTCTTCATCCTAACTCCTGTGAGATTTATTCAACTTCCTGGTGATTCTACACTACTCTATGTATCTAAATCAAGCTTTGTACATCGCGATTCATCATGGCTTGATTAGAATGTCGAAGAAGTTGTCATATTCCCAAACAGGAAAACTGGGATCACCTTATTTGAAAGTGGGATAACTACTTCATCCTAACTCTTATGAAATTTATTCAACTTCCTGGTGATTCTCCACTACTTTATGCATCCAAATCAAGCTTTGTACATCCCGATTCATCCTGGTTTAATTAGAATGACGAAGAAATTGTCATATTCCCAAACAGGGAAACTGGGATCACCTTATTTGAAAGTGGGATAACTTCTTCATCCTAACTCCGATGAGATTAATTCAACTTCCTGGTGAATCTACACTACTTTATGTATCCAAATGAAGGTTCTTATATCGCGATCCATCCTGGTTTGATTAGAATGACGAAGAAGTTGTCATATTCCCAAACAGGAAAACTGGGATCACCTTATTTGAAAGTGGGATAACTTCTTCATCCTAATTCCTATGAGATTTATTCAACTTCCTGGTGATTCTACACTACTTTATGTATCCAAATGTTCTTACATCGCGATTCATCCTGGTTTGATTAGAATGACGAAGAAGTTGTCATATTCCCAAACAAGGAAACTGGGATCACCTTATTTGAATGTGGGATAACTTCTTCATCCTAACTCCTATGAGATTTATTCAACTTCCTGGTGATTCTCCACTATTTTATGTATCCAAATGAAGGTTCTTACATCGCGATTCATCCTGGTTTGATTAGAATGACAAGAAGTTGTCATATTCCCAAACAGGAAAACTGGGATCACCTTATTTGAACGCGGAATAACTTCTTCATCCTAACTCCTATTGTGAGATTTATAGAGTTCTCATCTCTGGTTGTGTTTGTGTGTGAAACAACTCCAATGGAGAGAGATAAGGATTTGTTTATGGCGATTTAATAGAGGGATTAAGGAAACAGATTATATGAGTATGAGAGACTAAGAACAAAAACAAGAAACTTAGAGACTGAGAGATTAGTAACCAGAATATGAAGGAGAAGGGTTTCCCCCTAACTCACTTAAGTGTTTACAATCACATATACAAGGCTTTTATATGCCTTTACATTACACTCATAAACCCTACATCCTAAGGCTGTAAATAAATGATAGATTGAATGGCTAGGATCAGAGTAGACTGGTCTAGATGCTAGCTGGAAAGTGTGGTCGTGCCTTGACTGAATGGAAGGTGGGATTGATCCGTTTTTGAATGAAAGGCTAAGATGGACTCGTGTGGAAAGGTAGCTGGAAAGGTAAAGTGCTTTTCTCTTCCCAGCCTGTCTCTTGGACCACTCTGATCCTAAGGGATATTCCCTTTGTTTCCTATAGCTCCCAACGGTCCTCATAGCCAAGATAAGCACGCCCAGACTTTGTACTTCTTCAACATTGCTTAAACCGGATGTGTGGGCGAGATGATTGGCAGTACGGTCGATGGTACGGACCTCCTGTCCGTACCACTCGCCCTATATTTGCCCAACACTCTTTCTCACTTCTTTGGTCGATCCACCATCTCCTTTGGTTCACCCTTGGCCGTACAAGGCCGTACAAGGCCGCCCTATAATTGCACCTTGGACCATCTTCTCTCTAACTCCTCTAAAGCCTTCACATGATCAGTCTAAGTCTTTCCTAGACTTAACTTCACAAGATAACTACTTCAGAACACCTCTGAAGCTTGATTGAACTCTTCTTGACATCTTCTAGAGCTTGCCCTATTATTGTACAAGCTCCATCTTCTCTTCAGTTCAACACTCCCCCTCAAGCTTGACTTTAGGAGATCCTAAGCCAAGCTTGGAACTCTGAAGAGTCTCCCTCATTAAAAACCTTACAAGGAAAACCCATTGGGACAAAACCTTGCAAGGGAAAAAGAGTAGAGCTCTCCAAAGCCTAGGGATTCGCCAGTGAGCTCTTGTGCCTTAGAACAAATGTGGTTGGACACAAGAAGCTCTGGATCACGGCCTAACAGGTGCAGCAACTCTTCACAGCTTTGCGCACACTTCACACTTCACACTTCAGCTTCACCTCTTCATGGAACCGGTTTGAAGTCTCCCCCTCTCAACTGACTTCTCAGCCATCTTAGAGAAGCTAGGACGCGACCAGATCATCTTCAAAACACTAGTGAGGCTGATCAATACTTCACACCCGGCTTGCCCTCTTCATAGACTAGGTTTAGGGTCTCCCCCTCTCAACAGACTTCACAGCCCCTTTAGAGAAGCTAGGAGATTCCCCGGAACTGTTTAATGAGGCTACAAGCAATTGTACCTGATACATTATCCCAAAGGTGCATCAGTACCTATCAAAAACAAGGAAATGAATATCCTGCATCACACTTGATGCACACAATCCCATAATTCAATCATGATCATCTTAAGTATCTTTTCAAGCACAAGCAATGAATTTAAAAAGTCTAAGGGAACTTCCCTTGTGTTTTTGTGAGTTTCCTAACTCGGCCAATGCACCATCTTCATGGCATCATCAACTTCTTGGAAAGGCAGAGTGGATTCATCAGCTTCTCCTCAATCACCTCTCATTGAAGCCGCATTGATGGAGAGCCTTCTTCCTCACTCGCCAAGACTGCTCTGAATAGCCTCTTACCTAGACACGCCACTGACTTGGTCCGGTTGATGATCCTTTGTAGAAGCCTTTGCAAAGACTTGTTACTGACCATGGATCATATACATTAAGACTCCCCCTCAAGCTTAGAACCGAGACTAGAAGGAGCTAAGCTTGTGATGATCCTATGCATATCCATGGTCTAATAACTATCATCTTTCATGATAGCTTTCTTCTTGTGAGTTTACTCTCTTCCTTAACCAGGAACTAGGGTGTTTGAATCACCATAGAGAGTCTCACAAGTCACACTTCTCATTGCATAATGACCCATGCTACACTTCCTGTAGACTAAGGACTAGATATGTCCAATGGTATTATGCAATGGCCATCTCTCATTGCATACTCAATCACACTACACTTCCTGTAGGTTATGGACTAACATGTCCTAGTGATGATATGCAATGGCACAAGACCCTTGTCTTTACATTCTTGGTTGTTGGCGAGTTACATGTATCACATTCCTTGTGTACCTAACACCACCACAACTCAATGCAAGATCAGAGCATCCCATTGGGATCAAACCAAGATTATCCATCCTGTTCTGAACCAAGATTATCCATCCTGTTTGATCAAACCAAGATTATCCATCCTGTTTGATCACCAATGCTACAACAATATATAAACCTTGAAACAAGCCAATCAATCAAGGCAAGAACAAGCAGTTTTAAAATCTCTAAAATGACAATGCATGCTTTAAACAATATATTGACAATTTAGGCTCATTTTTAAATGCATCAATACATGAATGCACAATCTTAAATCATTAACTACATGAATGCAACAATCTTAAAGCATTAGCTATATGAATGCATCAGGTTCAATCTGAGAGAAATATTAAAGCTATGCACAACAGTTCCAATCAATACCAATGATGCAAGCAACTTAGACAGTTTCTAATTGATGCAAGACAATCAATGATGGATTAAACATAGGCAATAGCATCAGACAACAATATGATTGAACTTATACAGTATGAGACATGCTTATGTATGTAAAACAACTTATCAATCATGATGCAAGCAGCAGAGACATTCTACTCAATTCTACAACACATTCAGGATGATTTCAAGCTATGGCAATACACAAGACAATGCAATGAACAGAATATGAGATTTTGGGACTCTAGACATTACTTAATATCAATAAGACAATGCAGCAGCAAAATATTTCTAGTGCAATTAGCCTAGACATTCTACTAGAAGCTATAAACTCTATATTAAAATAGATGAGACTAGGTTTACTCCCTTGTTTAAGATCGTGAGGAGTGGTCTCTTCATTTCGCCACTTGAGTCCTCACTTGCTAAGCTTAACAGCTTCTCCTTTCATCACACAAGCTCACTAACATTCCCTCTCAAGCTTGAGACCGAGTATAGGGAAGGTCCAAGCTTGAAGGTGAGCGCTTACTAAGCTTCGTGAACAACCTTCTGGGAACACCTCCATCTTCTTCAGACTTGATGCTTACTTCCCCACTTACCCACCATTGCACAAAGGAGATACCTCAGCTTACTCTCCAAGTACTTCTTATTAGAAGCTCATTGAGTCGCTTTCTTCTTCCCTCTACTTCGGCTGCATCTACACATGATCAGCTTGCAATGGCCTTGAGGAACCAGGTCATTGAGCTTAGAGGATCGTCCGGTAGCTCACTTGAATCCACACCTCAAGCTTGACTTAGTATAGGTGCAAGCTTGAAGTGAGCCTCAATGAGACTTCAAAACGGGAGCGCATCACTACCTACAGCTGCGCTTAACCCAACCGATCTGTCATTGCCTTCAGCTCCAATGCCTTCAGGTCATCAGTCTCCCCAAGACTTAGGTGATGACCTTTACTTGTGTGTCTCCATGAACCAGGAGCACATCACTATCACTAGCTGCGCTATCTTAACCGGCCATACACACTAGTCTTTCTCCATTGCTTTAACAATGGCAAAGTCTTCCTCTTCTACTTGGATGGATGGTGAGCAAAGAACACTTCTTGTGAACCTGAAACACCACTCAAACTCCAGCAAAGATAAGACACAATTGCATTGGGATCAATCCTTGACTTCATCAAGTTTGATCACCAATGTCTCAAGCTTTATAACATTAGATAGAATCAAGACACTGTCAAGTTCTTATCTATGCAAGCAACCATTCTCTAAATACTAAGCAAGACCTTATCAGATTCAAGTCAAAGTATTAGGCAATTTTAACCACTCCTTAATATGCTACTTAGACTTTTAATCTAAATGCAACAATACAAGGCAGCAACAAGGCAGTATGCATTAATCTTAATCAGTTTCTACTCATGACAGCAAGTATGATTAGATAATACAATCTATCATCTTAACAAGACAAGTTTCATTTAGAACTGACATTAAGCATTTCACCATTTTCAATAGTATTGATGTCAAAACTTGATTAATAGATCATCAAGTTTGATTCCCAATATCACAAGCAATGCAACAGATAGACACAAGGCATTATCAAGTTGTATTCTTTGCAAACTAACTCTCTAAGTACATGCAAGATCCTACCAGATTCAAGACAAGTTACTTAGGCACTTTTAAAGCTTCTTTACTCAGCACGTTAGACATGAATCTAATGCTTCAATGTAAGACAGCCACAAGACTATATGCAACAGCTTTAAATTCAGTTTCAATCCATGTATGCAAGCAGATTCAATTAATCACACTAAACATTACTATGAACTGGAGCTAAGCATATTAAGCACATTCAGTCACCAAACAAAGCTCTTAAAGTATCCTGGGACAGATTCTAAACATTTTAGTTTATCAATCTTTAACAATCCTCAGGTTTTCAATCACATCACACATTATGATCAGTCAACAACACAAGCTTATTATCAAGAGGGTTTTAAAATCGCTTACACAAGGAACCAGGTTGGTTCCTTAAACCTCCAAGGGGACTGGCCATGGCTTTTGTTGAATCTGAGAGTCTGGATAGTCACCCACCTCCTACTCCTTCAGTTCATGGCCACCTTCTTGTTTCTCCAACTCAAAGACTCCTCCTTTCTTCAAGTCTTCTAGGCGCCATCATCTTGACAGCTTTCATGATGAACCGGGTGAAGAAAGCTCTTGGAGGAGGCGCCTTGGATGAGGTTCGTGAGTCCTCTCCATACACTTATGCTTCCAATGAGTCTTTCCATCAGCATAGACAGGAGAAAGAATGAGAGACACACCCTTCAGTCTTCTTCTCATGGAGAAACTGAACTCGGATGGGAATGTCTTCAAGGATTGGATTTGAGCTGAGGGTAGAGCTTGTGTTGTGCGGAAGCTACAGCTCAGGTTCTGATGAACCTTGCTCTGATACCATGTGAGATTTATAGAGTTCTCATCTCTGGTTGTGTTTGTGTGTGAAACAACTCCAATGGAGAGAGATAAGGATTTGTTTATGGCAATTTAATAGAGGGATTAAGGAGACAGATTATATGAGTATGAGAGACTAAGAACAAGAACAAGAGACTCAGAGACTGAGAGATTAGTAACCCGAATATGAAGGAGAAGGGTTTCCCCCTAACTCACTTAAGTGTTTACAATCACATATACAAGGCTTTTATATGCCTTTACATTACACTCATAAACCCTACATCCTAAGGCTGTAAATAAATGATAGATTCAATGGCTAGGATGAGAGTAGACTGGTCTTGATGCTAGCTGAAAAGTGTGGTCGTGCCTTGACTGAATGGAAGGTGGGATTGATCCGTTTTTGAATGAAAGGCTAAGATGGACTCGTGTGGAAAGGTGGCTGGAAAGGTAAAGTGCTTTTCTCTTTCCAGCCTGTCTCTTGGACCACTCTGATCCTAAGGGATATTCCCTTTGTTTCCTGTACCTCCCAACGGTCCTCATAGCCAAGATAAGCACGCCCAGACTTTGCACTTCTTCAACATTGCTTAAACCGGATGTGTGGGCGAGATGATTGGCAATACGGTCGATGGTACGGACCTCCTGTCCGTACCACTCGCCCTATATTTGCCCAACACTCTTTCTCACTTCTTTGGTCGATCCACCATCTCCTTTGGTTCACCCTTGGCCGTACAAGGCCGTACAAGGCCGTACAAGGCCGCCCTATAATTGCACCTTGGACCATCTTCTCTCTAACTCCTCCAAAGCCTTCACATGATCAGTCTAAGTCTTTCCTAGACTTAACTTCACAAGATAACTACTTCAGAACACCTCTGAAGCTTGATTGAACTCTTCTTGACATCTTCAAGAGCTTGCCCTATTATTGTACAAGCTCCATCTTCTCTTCAATTCAACACCTATGAGATTTATTCAACTTCCTGGTGATTCTCCACTACTTTATGTATCCAAACGAAGGTTCTTACATCACGATTCATCCTGGTTTGATTAAAATGACGAAGAAGTTGTCATATTCCCAAACAGGGAAACTGGGATCACCTTATTTGAAAGTGGGATAACTTCTTCATCCTAACTCCTATGAGAGTTATTCAACTTCCTGGTGATTCTCCACTACTCTATGTGTATCTAAATCAAGCTTTGTACATCGTGATTCATCCTGGTTTGATTAGAATGTCGAAGAAGTTGTAATATTCCCAAACAGGGAAAATGAGATCACCTTATTTGAAAGTGGGATAACTTCTTCATCCTAACTCCTATGAGATTTATTCAACTTCCTGGAGATTCTCTACTACTTTATGTATCCAAATGAAGGTTCTTAAATCGCGATTCATCCTGGTTTGATTAGAATGACGAAGAAGTTGTCATATTCCCAAACAGGGAAACTGGGATCACCTTATCTAAAAGTGGGATAACTTCTTCATCCTAACTCCTATTAGATTTATTCAACTTTCTGGTGATTCTCCACTACTTAATGTATCCAAATGAAGGTTCTTACATCGTGATTCATCCTGGTTTGATTAGAATGACGAAGAAGTTGTCATATTCCCAAACAGAGAAACTGGGATCACCTTATTTGAAAGTGGGATAACTTCTTCATCCTAACTCCTATGAGAGTTATTCAACTTCCTGGTGATTCTCCACTACTCTATGTGTATCTAAATCAAGCTTTGTACATCGCGATTCATCCTGGTTTGATTAGAATGTCGAAGAAGTTGTAATATTCCCAAACAGGGAAACTGGGATCACCTTATTTGAAAGTGGGATAACTTCTTCATCCTAACAGTACCTCCTGTCCGTACCACTCGCCCTATATTTGCCCAACACTCTTTCTCACTTCTTTGGTCGATCCACCATCTCCTTTGGTTCACCCTTGGCCGTACAAGGCCGTACAAGGCCGCCCTATAATTGCACCTTGGACCATCTTCTCTCTAACTCCTCCAAAGCCGTCACATGATCAGTCTAAGTCTTTCCTAGACTTAACTTCACAAGATAACTACTTCAGAACACCTCTGAAGCTTGATTGAACTCTTCTTGACATCTTCTAGAGCTTGCCCTATTATTGTACAAGCTCCATCTTCTCTTCAATTCAACACCTATGAGATTTATTCAACTTCCTGGTGATTCTCCACTACTTTATGTATCCAAATGAAGGTTCTTACATCACGATTCATCCTGGTTTGATTAGAATGACGAAGAAGTTGTCATATTCCCGAACAAGGAAACTGGGATCGCCTTAATTGAAAGTGGGATAACTTCTTCATCCTAACTCCTATGAGAGTTATTCAACTTCCTGGTGATTCTCCACTACTCTATGTGTATCTAAATCAAGCTTTGTACATCGCGATTCATCCTGGTTTGATTAGAATGTTGAAGAAGTTGTAATATTCCCAAACAGGGAAACTGGGATCACCTTATTTGAAAGTGGGATAACTTCTTCATCCTAACTCCTATGAGATTTATTCAACTTCCTGGAGATTATCCACTACTTTATGTATCCAAATGAAGGTTCTTAAATCGCGATTCATCCTGGTTTGATTAGAATGACGAAGAAGTTGTCATATTTCCAAACAGGGAAACTGGGATCACCTTATTTGAAAGTGGGATAACTTCTTCATCCTAACTCCTATTAGATTTATTCAACTTTCTGGTGATTCTCCACTACTTAATGTATCCAAATGAGGGTTCTTACATCGCGATTCATCCTGGTTTGATTAGAATGTCGAAGAAGTTGTCATATTCCCAAACAGGGAAACTGGGATCACCTTATTTGAAAGTGGGATAACTTCTTCATCCTAACTCCTATGAGAGTTATTCAACTTCCTGGTGATTCTCCACTACTCTATGTGTATCTAAATCAAGCTTTGTACATCACGATTCATCCTGGTTTGATTAGAATGACGAAGAAGTTGTCATATTCCCAAACAGGGAAACTGGGATCCCCTTATTTGAAAGTGGGATAACTTCTTCATCCTAACTCCTATGAGAGTTATTCAACTTCCTGGTGATTCTCCACTACTCTATGTGTATCTAAATCAAGCTTTGTACATCGCGATTCATCCTGGTTTGATTAGAATGTCGAAGAAGTTGTAATATTCCCAAACAGGGAAACTGGGATCACCTTATTTGAAAGTGGGATAACTTCTTCATCCTAACTCCTATGAGATTTATTCAACTTCCTGGAGATTATCCACTACTTTATGTATCCAAATGAAGGTTCTTAAATCGCGATTCATCCTGGTTTGATTAGAATGACGAAGAAGTTGTCATATTTCCAAACAGGGAAACTGGGATCACCTTATTTGAAAGTGGGATAACTTCTTCATCCTAACTCCTATTAGATTTATTCAACTTTCTGGTGATTCTCCACTACTTAATGTATCCAAATGAGGGTTCTTACATCGCGATTCATCCTGGTTTGATTAGAATGTCGAAGAAGTTGTCATATTCCCAAACAGGGAAACTGGGATCACCTTATTTGAAAGTGGGATAACTTCTTCATCCTAACTACTATGAGATTTATTCAACTTCCTGGTGATTCTACACTACTTTATGTATCCAAATTAAGGTTCTAACATCGCCATTCATTCTGGTTTGATTAGGATGACGAAGAAGTATTCTCATTCCCAAACATGGAAACTGGGATCATCTTATTTGAAAGTGGGATAACTTCTTCATCCAAACTCCTATGAGATTTATTCAAATTCGGGGTGATTCTTCACTACTTTATGTATTCAAATCAAGCTTTGTACATCCCGAGTCATCCTGATTTGATTAGAATGACGAAGAAGTTGTCTTATTCGCAAACAGGCAAACTGGGATCACCTTATTTAAAAGTGGGATAACTTCTTCATCCTAACTCCGATGAGATTTATTCAACTTCCTGGTGAATCTACACTACTTTACGTATCCAAATGAAGGTTCTTATATCGCGATCCATCCTGGTTTGATTAGAATGACGAAGAAGTTGTCATATTCCCAAACAGGGAAACTGGGATCACCTTATTTGAAAGTGGGATAACTTCTTCATCCTAACTTCTATGAGATTTATTCAACATCCTGGTGATTCTACACTACTTTATTTATCCAAATGAAGGTTCTTACATCGTGATTAATCCTGGTTTGATTAGAATGACGAAAAAGTTGTCATATTCCCAAACAAGGAAACTGGGATCACCTTATTTGAATGTGGGATAACTTCTTCATCCTAACTCCTATGAGATTTATTCAACTTCCTGGTGATTCTCCACTACTTTATGTATCCAAATGAAGGTTCTTACACCGCGATTCATCCTGGTTTGATTAGAATGACAAGAAGTTGTCATATTCCCAAACAGGGAAACTGGGATCACCTTATTTGAACGTGGGATAACTTCTTCATCCTAACTCCTATGAGATTTATTCAACTTCCTGGTGATTCTCCACTACTTTATGTATCCAAATGAAGGTTCTTACATCACGATTCATCCTGGTTTGATTTGAATGACGAAGAAGTTGTCATATTCCCAAATAGGGAAACTGGGATCACCTTATTTGAAAGTGGGATAACTTCTTCATCCTAACTCCTATGAGATTTATTCAACTTCCTGGTGATTCTCCACTACTCTATGTGTATCTAAATCAAGCTTTGTACATCGCGATTCATCTTGGTTTGATTAGAATGTTGAAGAAGTTGTAATATTCCCAAACAGGGAAACTGGGATCACCTTATTTGAAAGTGGGATAACTTCTTCATCCTAACTCATATGAGATTTATTCAACTTCCTGGAGATTCTCCACTACTTTATGTATCCAAATGAAGGTTCTTAAATCGCGATTCATCCTGGTTTGATCCGAATGACGAAGAAGTTGTCATATTCCCAAACAGGGAAACTGGGATCACCTTATTTGAAAGTGGGATAACTTCTTCATCCTAACTCCTATGAGATTTATTCAACTTCCTGGTGATTCTCCACTACTTTATGTATCCAAATGAATGTTCTTAAATCGCGATTCATCCTGGTTTGATTAGAATGACGAAGAAGTTGTCATATTCCCAAACAGGGAAACTGGGATCACCTTATTTGAAAGTGGGATAACTTCTTCATCCTAACTCCTATGAGATTTATTCAACTTCCTGGTGATTCTCCACTACTTTATGTATCCAAATGAAGGTTCTTACATCGCGATTCATCCTGGTTTGATTAGAATGACAAGAAGTTGTCATATTCCCAAACAGGGAAACTGGGATCACCTTATTTGAACGCGGGATAACTTCTTCATCCTAACTCCTATGAGATTTATTCAACTTCCTGGTGATTCTCCACTTCTTTATGTATCCAAATGAAGGTTCTTACATCACGATTCATCCTGGTTTGATTAGAATGATGAAGAAGTTGTCATATTCCCAAACAGGGAAACTGGGATCACCTTATTTGAAAGGGGGATAACTTCTTCATCCTAACTCCTATGAGATTTATTCAATTTCCTGCTGATTCTCCACTACTCTATGTGTATCTAAATCAAGCTTTGTACATCGCGATTCATCTTGGTTTGATTAGAACGTCGTAGAAGTTGTAATATTCCCAAACAGGGAAACTGGGATCACCTTATTTGAAAGTGGGATAACTTCTTCATCCTAACTCCTATGAGATTTATTTAACTTCCTGGAGATTCTCCACTACTTTATGTATCCAAATGAAGGTTCTTAAATCGCGATTCATCCTGGTTTGATCAGAATGACGAAGAAGTTGTCATATTCCCAAACAGGGAAACTGGGATCACCTTATTTGAAAGTGGGATAACTTCTTCATCCTAACTCCTATGAGATTTATTCAACTTCCTGGTGATTCTCCACTACTCTTTGTATCTAAATCAAGCTTTGTACATCGCAATTCATCCTGGTTTGATTAGAATGTCGAAGAAGTTGTCATATTCCCAAACAGGGAAACTGGGATCACCTTATTTGAAAGTGGGATAGCTTCTTCATCCTAACTCCTATGAGATTTATTCAACTTCCTGGTGATTCTCCACTACTTTATGTATCCAAATGAAGGTTCATACATCGCGATTCATCCTGGTTTGATTAGAATGACGAAGACGTTGTCATATTCCCAAACAAAGAAACTTGGATCACCTGATTTGAAAGTGAGATAATTTCTTCATCCTAACTCCTATGAGATTTATTCAACTTCCTGGTGATTCTCCACTACTTTATGTATCCAAATGAAGGTTTTTACATCGCGATTCATCCTGGTTTGATTAGAATGACGAAGAAGTTGTCATATTCCCAAACAAGGAAACTGGGATCACCTTAGTTGAAAGTGGGATAACTTCTTCATCCTAACTCCTATGAGATTTATTCAACTTCGTGGTGATTCTACACTACTTTATGTATCCAAATGAAGGTTCAAACATCGCGATTCATTCTGGTTTGAATAGGATGACGAAGAAGTATTCATATTCCCAAACAGGGAAACTGGGATTATTAGATTTTGTGATTTAAAGAGTGATTAAGTTTAATCTGAGAATTAAAGAGATTAGAGATTAAGAACAAGAGAGAGAGAGACTCAAAACTCCATTAATTAATTAAGAGAGAGTTTACATCAGATATATACTAAAGGAAGAAGCATTTTCGAAATCCATCTAAGAGGATAAGATAAGCATGTGTAGTCAAAGACTAGGCAGTTAATCCCATGGCTGAGATTGCTCACATGCTTCTAATAGTGCTAAAGCACTCTTCTCCTTTCCAGCTAGTGACAGCCTGTCCAAGTCTCCTCTCTTATCCCTTCCTATACTCAGAACAAGTGTAGACAACCTAAGGTAACTCCTCCTTGCCATCCGAGTTACCCTGGTTACTTTGGTAACTTCTTTAGTTACCACAGTAACAATAAAGTTACTGTGGTAACTCTCCAAATCTCTTCCTCTCTCAATATATCAACTCTTTATTCTCTCATCTCAACACTCCCCCTCAAGCTTGACCATGTGAAACAAGTCAAGCTTGGAAGGACCATGAGATCTCCCTCATTAAAACCTCATTAAAGAAAACCCATTGGGACAAAACCTTAATGAGGAAAGAGTAGAGATCACATGATCAGGAGAGTGTATAGACTAGCCCTTAGGCGAGAGATCAATGAGTCCTAACCTGATGTGTATGGACTCCATTGTCTTTTGCCTTGCTGCCTTTGTGGTGTGACCCTGATCAGCTCCATACTAAAGAACATGAATTCAAGGAAAGAAGGAGCTAGGAAATGGATCATGACACGACCTGATGAGCTTTATGGAAAGCTAAAAGGCTTGATCCATGAGGTACTGGACCGAGAAAAGGCTATGGGCCTTGATGTGGCCTTTATAAAGCATGGACTGACTTTGGACAATCATGGAAGACCTGTGACAACCCTGATTGACAAGGAAATGGATAGGATGAAGCTGGTTAGACAGGAAATGGAATGGGAGATTCAGTCTGATCGAGAAATGGACTGGTCAAACCGACATATGCGAGAATTGAGTTGGAAATGGAAGATTGAGAACCAGAGCAGGAACTGGAACATGATGAGGACCTTTATCATCCAAATGAGCATAAGGAGCAGCTTGGTCGGACCTGGAACAAGATGGATCGAGCCCAAGAAAGAGTTGTTCGAAAAAGGCCTTTATCGGCCCAAAAAGTGGAAGGACAAGCCAGCTTGGTTTATGATTGGCCCAATATGATTATGCACGACCATTATGGTCTATTTTAAGTGTATTTGGTTTTATTATTTATGTAAACTCATTAGGAAGAGGTTTTGGGCTTTATAAACCCATTAGGAGTCGGTTTGGTGTTTTAAATCAATTAGCAATAGGATTTGGTTTTGGTTTTCCTAAACCACATTGGTTTAGGCTTAGGGTTTTATGTTTTATGCTTTTAAACAGCAGCACCACGTCCATGTAACTTTCAATCATTCTTTTTATCAATAAACTTTTTTTGGTGCAAACCAGTCTTGAGACGACACTGTCTCTCCCTGGATCACTTGAAGGGGGCGTGGCTGGATGAAAGGTGATGGATATGGTCTTCTCCTTCGAGCTATGGATTGCTCAGAGGTTGTTTATGCTACTCCTGAGACACAGGGGCGTCCTGCTTGATGTCTAGGATGGATCACAGAAGATTAACTCTCCCTTAGTGTGATATAAACGTTCACCACTTGTGAACAAAGGAGACAGTGTCGTCTCAAGACTGGTTTGCACCAAAAAAAGTTTATTGATAAAAAGAATGATTGAAAGTTACATGGACGTGGTGCTGCTGTTTAAAAGCATAAAACATAAAACCCTAAGCCTAAACCAATGTGGTTTAGGAAAACCAAAACCAAATCCTATTGCTAATTGATTTAAAACACCAAACCGACTCCTAATGGGTTTATAAAGCCCAAAACCTCTTCCTAATGAGTTTACATAAATAATAAAACCAAATACACTTAAAATAGACCATAATGGTCGTGCATAATCATATTGGGCCAATCATAAACCAAACTGGCTTGTCCTTCCACTTTTTGGGCCGATAAAGGCCTTTTTCGAACAACTCTTTCTTGGGCTCGATCCATCATGTTCCAGGTCCGACCAAGCTGCTCCTTATGCTCATTTGGATGATAAAGGTCCTCATCATGTTCCAGTTCCTGCTCTGGTTCTCAATCTTCCATTTCCAACTCAATTCTCGCATATGTCGGTTTGACCAGTCCATTTCTCGATCAGACTGAATCTCCCATTCCATTTCCTGTCTAACCAGCTTCATCCTATCCATTTCCTTGTCAATCAGGGTTGTCACAGGTCTTCCATGATTGTCCAAAGTCAGTCCATGCTTTATAAAGGCCACATCAAGGCCCATAGCCTTTTCTCGGTCCAGTACCTCATGGATCAAGCCTTTTAGCTTTCCATAAAGCTCATCAGGTCGTGTCATGATCCATTTCCTAGCTCCTTCTTTCCTTGACTTCATGTTCTTTAGTATGGAGCTGATCAGGGTCACACCATCCTCTCTCCCTTCAAAAGGATTTGTCCTCAAATCCGAGACTTGTAAGATGATAGAAACATGATCATCTCCTGGATCAAATACCCAGGACTGCAATCCTTTTCCATGCTTCAGCGAGCTCTTGGAACCTTGCTCAATCATCTCTAAGCCCCTCACGTGCCTTAGTATGTAGCAAACAAAACTTTCCTTT
Organism: Brassica napus; assembly: GCF_020379485.1. Taxonomy (NCBI): domain Eukaryota; kingdom Viridiplantae; phylum Streptophyta; class Magnoliopsida; order Brassicales; family Brassicaceae; genus Brassica; species Brassica napus. The sequence continues at coordinate 17,920 of NW_026015341.1, read as the reverse complement.
CCATTTAACTCATAACCAGCTGCTGCTGCAAAAGATTTTCTCCATTTACTCCATAAGCACGCCTCAACTATGGCTGTCTCAGCATGTGTTCTATGCTCTCCCGGATAGAACGAGAGCATTAGATCTCTAAAAACAAGCAGAAACCTTGCTGATTGATCTGGTGGCCGAACTAGCTCCTTGTGGCTTTCTAGGAAAATATCTATGATTTCTCTCAATACACCTTGCCCAATGCTCATTATAACTTGGTTCTCATGCTGCATAGGGTCTGGTGGTCGTGTGTAATGATCCCCATATTCATTCTCAAGATTTAGCATCTTTTTAACCACAGCAAGTTTCTGTTTTGTTGATCTCAGCTGGTTCTGATCAGTTATGGGACTGATCAAGGGCGTGTTACCTCCTGTTTCTCCTCTATTTTTACTGCAGATACTCAAGATCACACCATCCTCTCTCCCTTCAAAAAGATTTGACCTCAAATCTTGTTTTTCAGGAGTGAAGAAACCTTGCAGATCAAGCTTGTATGAAACTGTTTTCTGCACCAGATTGTTGTTACTTCTTATACTAACACTGAAGCTTCCTCCTGGTTCAAAAAAAACTTGCTCCAGGCCCTTAACAACTCTCAGATGTTCCACTAAGCTGAGCAATTCAAGAGCTTTAGATGACCCTCGAGGAAATTTTTCTTCTTGTTTTATTTGATCAGGCACGTGGCCACACTCAGCTTCTGCAACTTCTGCCTCCTCCTCTAGTTTTAAACAAAGAGTTGTTGGTTCTGGTTCAGTTTTATGACTCTCCTCAATCTGTTTTATTGGAGAAGCTAATATAGAAGCTTGCAGCTTTTCCTCCTCTTGTTTCAATGATAGAACAGGAACCACAGATCTTCTCTCAGCCGGTTTTAATGGCAATTCAGACCAATAGGGAGGCTGATCTAAAGTAGTAAGCTTTGATGCTGTTTCTGGTTTTAGTATTGGAAGTTTCCCACTGCGAGACAAACCTCTTCTTCATCAAGGTCTTCATCTCCACCCATGAAATAATTTGTGGTTGTTTTTCAAATCTCCTAGTCTGAGAAACTCTCTGCCACCATGAGAATGCACTTCCACAGAGTCCATTGACTGCTAGACATACCTTTTTCTTTTCAGTGTAGTATTGGAGTCCAAAGAGAAACTCCATCTTCTTTTCCCAATCAAGGTATGCCTCTGTATCAATCTTTCCATAGAAGAATGGAATTGTAAGCTCTTGTTCATATCCAGACATAGAATACAGCTTGTTAACTGATAGATTTCGTGCTCCCTTGTTAAAACTTCAAACCCTAACCCTCAAGAGGCTCTGATACCACTTGGTGTAGCCCTGGATAGGACTGTCTCACCCTGGATCACTTGAAGGGGGCGTGGCTGGATGAAAGGTGATGGATATGGTCTTCTCCTTCGAGCTATGGATTGCTCAGAGGTTGTTTATGCTACTCCTGAGACACAGGGGCGTCCTGCTTGATGTCTAGGATGGATCACAGAAGATTAACTCTCCCTTAGTGTGATATAAACGTTCACCACTTGTGAACAAAGGAGACAGTGTCGTCTCAAGACTGGTTTGCACCAAAAAAAGTTTATTGATAAAAAGAATGATTGAAAGTTACATGGACGTGGTGCTGCTGTTTAAAAGCATAAAACATAAAACCCTAAGCCTAAACCAATGTGGTTTAGGAAAACCAAAACCAAATCCTATTGCTAATTGATTTAAAACACCAAACCGACTCCTAATGGGTTTATAAAGCCCAAAACCTCTTCCTAATGAGTTTACATAAATAATAAAACCAAATACACTTAAAATAGACCATAATGGTCGTGCATAATCATATTGGGCCAATCATAAATCAAGCTGGCTTGTCCTTCCACTTTTTGGGCCGATAAAGGCCTTTTTCGAACAACTCTTTCTTGGGCTCGATCCATCTTGTTCCAGGTCCGACCAAGCTGCTTCTTATGCTCATTTGGATGATAAAGGTCCTCATCATGTTCCAGTTCCTGCTCTGGTTCTCAATCTTCCATTTCCAACTCAATTCTCGCATATGTCGGTTTGACCAGTCCATTTCTCGATCAGACTGAATCTCCCATTCCATTTCCTGTCTAACCAGCTTCATCCTATCCATTTCCTTGTCAATCAGGGTTGTCACAGGTCTTCCATGATTGTCCAAAGTCAGTCCATGCTTTATAAAGGCCACATCAAGGCCCATAGCCTTTTCTCGGTCCAGTACCTCATGGATCAAGCCTTTTAGCTTTCCATAAAGCTCATCAGGTCGTGTCATGATCCATTTCCTAGCTCCTTCTTTCCTTGACTTCATGTTCTTTAGTATGGAGCTGCTCAGGGTCACACCACTTTGTGAACACATCTGCTAACTGATCCTCACTCTGAGTATAACAAGGTAGAATCACCCCAAGAATCATCATCTGCCTCACCTTGTGACAATCAACCTCAATGTGCTTTGTTCTCTCATGGAACACAGAATTAGATGCAATGTGGATAGCTGCTTGATTATCACAATGCATTGTCATTGGCGTTGCTTGAATAATCTCCAGATGCTTCAAAATCCCTTTTATCCACACTAGCTCATTTGTAAGCTTCAGCATTGCTCTATACTCGGCCTCAGCACTAGAACAAGACACTACCTTCTGCTTCTTACTCTTCCAAGTGACCAAGTTACCACCAATGAATGTACAATAGCCTGTGGTTGATCTTCTGTCTGCTCGGTCTCCAGCCCAATCTGCATCACAGTAGCCTACTACCTCAGTACTCTTGTTACATCCCATCCATACTTCAAGACCAGTAGTTCCATTCAGATACATCAAGATCCTTTCCACCATCCGCCAATGGTGCTCCTTAGGAACTTGCATGTGTTGACTGACTTGATTCACCGCAAAACACACATCAGGTCTAGTAATGGTAAGATAAATCAATTTTCCCACTAGCTTCCTATACAGCTTAGGATCATGGAATGGCTTGCTATCCTCAATCTCCCCCTCACGTGGAACCTTGTAACCATCCTCCATTGGCATCTTGGCTGTCTTTCCTCCATAGGCATCTGCTCCCTTCAAGAGATCAATCACATACTTCCTTTGGGACATAAACAATCCTTCCTTTGATCTGCATATCTCAATCCCAAGAAAATACTTCATTTCCCCCAAGTCTTTAATCTCAAAGCTTGCCTTGAGATACTCCTTTGTAGCCTTGATGCCTTCCTTATCACTGCACGTGATGATAATATCATCCACATACACAAGAAACACCACAATACCAGATGAGGTGGTTAGGGTAAAGAGAGTGTGATCCAATTCTGACTTTCTGAACCCTCTCCCATTCAGTGTAGTACTCAACTTGTTGTACCACGCCCTTGGAGACTGCTTGAGACCATAGATAGCTTTCCTCAACCTCAACACATTACCCTTCTTTACTAGATGTTCAAGACCTGGTGGTGGATGCATGTATACTTCATCTTCCAACTCTCCTTGAAGGAATGCATTCTTCACATCCATTTGCCACAAATCTCACTCAAGATTCACAGCTAAAGATAATACAATCCTGATAGTATGAAGTTTAGCCACAGGAGCAAAGGTCTCAACATAGTCCTCACCATATGTCTGAGTAAATCCTCTTGCCACCAACCTAGACTTGCGCCTCTCTATTCTTCCATCAGGATGAAACTTGATTGTGAACACCCATTTACTAGTCACTGCCTTCTTCCCTTTAGGCAGCTCACTCTCATACCACGTTTCATTCTTAATCATGGCTCCGGACTCATCAGCAACTGAATCTCTCCACTCCTTTAAAGCCATAGCTTCTTCATATGTCCTTGGAATATAGCTCTCATCCAAGCTTACTGTGAAGGCTGTATGCTCGTCCGGAAACTCTGCAAAGGAACACATAGCTTGAGAAGGATGCTCCACAGCCTGGGCATTGTATTACACTCTCGTGTTTACCCAGTTGGAAGCATCTCTCTTCACCCTTGTTCTCCTCCTTAGCTCCTGAACTTGTTCTTCTTGTGGCTCTTGCCCATCTTCACTTGATTGAGCACCACTCTCATTTGACCCATTAGGATCTCCTTCCCACTCTCCACTCTCATCTGAGCTAGTAGACTCTCTTTGCCCATCTCCACTAGACTGAGCACCACTCTCTACTTCCTGTGTCACCTCTTGATTATGCTGGCCTGAATCTTCTTGATTTTGCACTTGGTCATGAGATTCAGTTCCATTCCCCCTCTCATGATCAAGAGGAGTTGTTCTTTCAGCTTCACTAGTCGGATTGGAAGACTCTCTTCTTCCAGATTCCTGATCCTGGGATAACCCTATCCCTAGCTTCTCCAACAGCACCCTCAGTGTTGTTGCTCTATCAGATGGAGCTTGAGACAAATCCTTCAGATTTTCCCACTCCTTTTCTTCATAATACCCTTTTGATTCAATAAACTTAACTTCTCTAGATACCATCACTCTCCTTGCTTCAGGATCATAGCACTTGTATCCCTTCTGAGTGATAGAGTATCCAATGAACATAGCCTTAGTACTCTTTGCCTCTAGCTTGTTTCTCTGTTCTCCTGGAGTCATGACATAGCATACACACCCAAATACTCGTAGGTGATCTAAAAGGCTTGCTCTTATTCAGCACCTCAAATGGAGACAGATTCTTCAGTATCTTTGTTGGGATCCGGTTGATGAGATAGCAAGCAGTCTGTACAGCATCTCTCCAAAAACGTTTTGGGACATTTGCATGAAACATCATCGACCTAGCAACCTCCATCAAGTGCCTATTCTTCCTCTCAGCTACACCATTCTGCTGTGGTGTGTAGGGACAACTGGTCTGATGCACAATCCGATGCTTGGCTAGATGACTCTTGAAGGCATTGCTGATGTATTCACCTCCGTTGTCTGATCTCAGTACCTTCACAGTAGCATTGTATTGATTAGATACATATGCTTGGAAGTTCATAAAAGCTTCTAGCACCCTATCTTTAGATGGAAGCAATGTGAGCCATGTATACTTAGACTTCTCATCAATGAATGTCACAAAGTATTTATGGCTGTCTCTAGACATGCATGGAGCGGTCCACACATCCGAGTGAACTAGATCAAAGCAATGCTCATAAGTAGTCTCAGATGTTGGGAAAACAGTCCTACAATGCTTTCCTAATATGCATGCTTCACAATCCAAGTGATTGAATGACATATTAGGGATTATCAATTCAATGGCACGAGCATGAGGATGTCCTAATCTAGCATGCCAAGTAATACTATCAATCTTCTCAGCAGTACTACTCAAGCAAATAGAATCAAAGGGATTAGAGGTCTTAGCCAAGTCGAGGTGGTATAGCTGGTTCTTGCTGTCTCCTCTGCCAATGACTCTCCCAGTCTTCAAATCTTGAAACTCAACTTCATCAGGTCTGAATACTACTTGACAACCAGATCAATGGTAGCTTTCTTCACAGATAATAGATTTGAAGTGAACTGAGGCATGTAGAAGGCAGCCGTGTCCTTCTCAAACAGTTTGAGCTTTCCCACTCCTTCTATTGGGATCATGGCACCATTAGCTATCATAACACTCCCTGTTGCAGCCTTGATCTCACTTATAAGCCTCCTATCACTGATCATATGATGACTTGCTCCAGAATCAATCACAATGGGTTTAGAAGCTCCGGATTGTATAGCATGCTTCTTGCTTGCTGCTAAGGCTTGTACATGTTCCATGAACACTCTCCATTCCTTCCTGGTGATGCGATCATCAGCTCCACTCCCTTTCTTCTGCTCTTTTAACACCCCACTGTCTTCTACTGATTCCCCCATGTAGGCTGAGTAAGAACACTCTCCCACAACTCTCTTCCTACCCTTTCCTATGTTGATAGAAGCTTTGGATAGCATTCTGCACCTCCTCCTCTTCCGGAAGCCCTCACTCCTACTCCCGGTTAGCCTCCATGAGCCCTCACTCCTACTCATGGTTAGCTTCTCATCATCTCTCATTATCTCATACGCCCTTCTTATAAGCACACAGATCTCTTCCATTTCAGGAAGCTGTTCCCCTCTTAGAACCATCTCCACCAGCCACCCATATGATGACTCCATGCTCGCCAAGAACTTCAAGACCATCTCTTGCTCTTGTGTAGCATCCCCATCCACATGGGATCTCAACCCTTGTAGTTCAACCCAAAAGTGTTGTAGCTTCCTCACATGGTTATTGAACTCTTCTCTTCCTTGTTTAACTCCACTAATCACCTTCTTGACTTCATACACTCTCCTAAGATTGATCTTGTTCTCATAAACATCTTCAATCTTCTCAAGCAGTGTACTTTCTTCAAGACTAAAGCAATTTCCACTTGTTTCTCTTGCTGTCTGATCTTTCTCAGCAGCTTTACCCTTTAAAGACTCTTCCTTCTCATGGTTTCTCCAAACTCCACACCTCTTCAGAGTTGTTTTCATTTGTGAGAACCACCCCCACTCATTCCCTCTCTCTTTGTTCTTCTCTTCACGCCTTGTTGTACCAGATTGAAGCAGCTCCATTTTCTTTAGCCTAGATCTTCCCTCAAATACTTCTAATCTCACACGCCAAGCTAAACCACAAGCTAGACCCCTCTTCAGACCTTGTCAAACACCTAAAGGGACTCCCTTGAAGCTGACTCTCCAAAAGAAACACCAACAGACACAAATTTGATTTTTAAAGGATCTAGCTCTTGAAAAATCTCAAGAACTCTCAAGAACACTCAAGAACATTTAGAAAAACGAAATCACTCTCTCCTTTTAAAGTAACCTGGCTCTGATACCATATTAGATTTTGTGATTTAAAGAGTGATTAAGTTTAATCTTAGAATTAAAGAGATTGGAGATTAAGAACAAGAGAGAGAGAGACACAAAACTCCATTAATTAATTAAGAGAGAGTTTACATCAGATATATACTAAAGGAAGAAGCATTTTCGAAATCCATCTAAGAGGATAAGATAAGCATGTGTAGTCAAAGACCAGGCTGTTAATCCCATGGCTGAGATTGCTCACATGCTTCTAATAGTGCTAAAGCACTCTTCTCCTTTCCAGCTAGTGACAGCCTGTCCAAGTCTCCTCTCTTATCCCTTCCTATACTCAGAACAAGTGTAGACAACCTAAGGTAACTCCTCCTTGACATCCGAGTTACCCTGGTTACTATGGTAACTTCTTTAGTTACCAAAATAACAATAAAGTTACTGTGGTAACTCTCCAAATCTCTTCCTCTCTCAATATATCAACTCTTTATTCTCTCATCTCAACAGGGATCACCTTATTTGAAAGTAGGATAACTTCTTCATCCTAACTCCTATGAGATTTATTCAAATTCCGGGTGGTTCTCCGCTACTTTATGTATCCAAATCAAGTTTTGTACATCGCGATTCATCCTGGTTTGATTAGAATGACGAAGAAATTGTCATATTCCCAAACAGGGAAACTGGGATCACCTTAGTTGAAAGTGGGATAACTTCTTCATCCTAACTCCTATGAGATTTATTCAACTTCCTGGTGATTCACCACTACTTTATGTATCCAAATCAAGCTTTGTACATCGCGATTCATCCTGGTTTGATTAGAATGTCGAAGAAGTTGTCATATTCCCAAACAGGGAAACTGGGATCACCTTATTTGAAAGTGGGATAACTTCTTCATCCTAACTCCTATGAGATTTATTCAACTTCCTGGTGATTCTCCACTACTTTATGTATCCAAATGAAGGTTCTTACATCGCGATTCATCCTGGTTTGATTAGAATGACGAGTAAGTTGTAATATTCCCAAACAGGGAAACTGGGATCACCTTATTTGAAAGTTGGATAACTTCTTCATCCTAACTCCTATGAGATTTATTCAACTTCCTGGTGAATCTACATAACTTTATGTATCCAAATGAAGGTTTTTATATCACGATCCATCCTGGTTTGATTAGAATGACGAAGAAGTTGTCATATTCCCAAACAGGGAAACTGGGATCACCTTATTTGAAAGTGGGATAACTTCTTCATCCTAACTCCTATGAGATTTATTCAACTTCCTGGTGATTCTCCACTACTTTATGTATCCAAATGAAGGTTCTTACATCGCGATTCATCCTGGTTTGATTAGAATGACGAAGAAGTTGTCATATTCCCAAACAGGGAAACTGGGATCACCTTATTTGAAAGTGGGATAACTTCTTCATCCTAACTCCTATGAGATTTATTCAACTTCCTGTGATTCTCCACTACTTTATGTATCCAAATGAAGGTTCTTACATCGCGATTCATCCTGGTTTGATTAGAATGACGAAGAAGTTGTCATATTCCCAAACAGGGAAACTGGGATCACCTTATTTGAAAGTGGGATAACTTCTTCATCCTAACTCCTATGAGATTTATTCAACTTTCTGGTGATTCTCCACTACTTAATGTATCCAAATGAAGGTTCTTACATCGCGATTCATCCTGGTTTGATTAGAATGACGAAGAAGTTGTCATATTCCCAAACAGGGAAACTGGGATCACCTTATTTGAAAGTGGGATAACTTCTTCATCCTAACTCCTATGAGATTTTTTCAGCTTCCGGGTGATTCTCCACTACTTTATGTATCCATATCAAGCTTTGTACATACCGATTCATCCTGGTTTGATTAGAATGACGAAGAAGTTGTCATATTCCCAAACAGGGAAACTGGGATCACCTTATTTGAAAGTGGGATAACTTCTTCATCCTAACTCCTATGAGATTTATTCAACTCCTGGTGATTCTCCACTACTCTATGTATCCAAATCAAGCTTTGTACATCGCGATTCATCCTGGTTTGATTAGAATGTCGAAGAAGTTGTCATATTCCCAAACAGGGAAACTGGGATCACCTTATTTGAAAGTGGGATAACTTCTTCATCCTAACTCATATGAGATTTATTCAACTTCCTGATGACTCTACACTACTTTATGTATCCAAATGAAGGTTCTAACATCGCGATTCATTCTGGTTTGATTAGGATGACGAAGAAGTATTCTCATTCCCAAACAGGGAAACTGGGATCACCTTATTTGAAAGTGGGATAACTTCTTCATCCTAACTCCTATGAGATTTATTCAAATTCCGGGTGATTCTCCACTACTTTATGTATCAAATCAAGCTTTGAACATCCCGATTCATCCTGGTTTGATTAGAATGACGAAGAAGTGTCATATTCCCAAACAGAAAACTGGGATCACCTTATTTGAAAGTGGGATAACTTCTTCATCCTAACTCCTATGAGATTTATTCAACTTCCTGGTGATTCTACACTACTTTATGTATCCAAATGAAGGTTCTTACATCGCGATTCATCCTGGTTTGATTAGAATGACAAAGAAGTTGTCATATTCCCAAACAGGGAAACTGGGATCACCTTATTTGAAAGTGGGATAACTTCTTCATCCTAACTCCTATGAGATTTATTCAACTTCCTGGTGATTCTCCACTACTTTATGTATCCAAATGAAGGTTCTTACATCGCGATTCATCCTGGTTTGATTAGAATGACGAAGAAGTTGTCATATTCCCAAACAAGGAAACTGGGATCACCTTATTTGAAAGTGGGATAACTTCTTCATCCTAACTCCTATGAGATTTATTCAACTTCCTGGTGATTCTCCACTACTTTATGTATCCAAATGAAGGTTCTTAAATCGCGATTCATCCTGGTTTGATTAGAATGACAAGAAGTTGTCATATTCCCAAACAGGGAAACTGGGATCACCTTATTTGAAAGTGGGATAACTTCTTCATCCTAACTCCTATGAGATTTATTCAACTTCCTGGTGATTCTCCACTACTTTATGTATCCAAATGAAGGTTCTTACATCGCGATTCATCCTGGTTTGATTAGAATGACGAAGAAGTTGTCATATTCCCAAACAGGGAAACTGGGATCACCTTATTTGAAAGTGGGATAACTTCTTCATCCTAACTCCTATGAGATTTATTCAACTTCCTGGTGATTCTCCACTACTCTATGTATCTAAATCAAGCTTTGTACATCGCGATTCATCCTGGTTTGATTAGAATGACGAAGAAGTTGTCATATTCCCAAACAGGGAAACTGGGATCACCATATTTGAAAGTGGGATAACTTCTTCATCCTAACTCCTATGAGATTTATTCAACTTCCTGGATATTCTCCACTACTTTATGTATTCAAATGAAGGTTCTTAAATCGCGATTCATCCTGGTTTGATTAGAATGACGAAGAAGTTGTCATATTCCCAAACCGGGAAACTGGGATCACCTTATTTGAAAGTGGGATAACTTCTTCATCCTAACTCATATGAGATTTATTCAACTTCCTGGTGATTCTCCACTACTTTATGTATCCAAATGAAGGTTCTTACATCGCGATTCATTCTGGTTTGATTAGGATGACGAAGAAGTATTCTCATTCCCAAACAGGGAAACTGGGATCACCTTATTTGAAAGTGGGATAACTTCTTCATCCTAACTCCTATGAGATTTATTCAAATTCCGGGTGATTCTTCACTACTTTATGTATCAAATCAAGCTTTGTACATCCCGATTCATCCTGGTTTGATTAGAATGACGAAGAAGTTGTCTTATTCCCAAACAGGCAAACTGGGATCACCTTATTTGAAAGTGGGATAACTTCTTCATCCTAACTCCTATGAGATTTATTCAACTTCCTGGTGATTCTACACTACTTTATGTATCCAAATGAAGGTTTCTTACATCGCGATTCATCCTGGTTTGATTAGAATGACGAAGAAGTTGTCATATTCCCAAACAGGGAAACTGGGATCACCTTATTTGAAAGTGGGATAACTTCTTCATCCTAACTCCTATGAGATTTATTCAACTTCCTGGTGATTCTACACTACTTTATGTATCCAAATGAAGGTTCTTACATCGCGATTCATCCTGGTTTGATTAGAATGATGAAGAAGTTGTCATATTCCCAAACAAGGAAACTGGGATCACCTTATTTGAAAGTGGGATAACTTCTTCATCCTAACTCCTATGAGATTTATTCAACTTCCTGGTGATTCTCCACTACTTTATGTATCCAAATGAAGGTTCTTACATCGCGATTCATCCTGGTTTGAATAGAATGACAAGAAGTTGTCATATTCCCAAACAGGAAAACTGGGATCACCTTATTTGAACGTGGGATAACTTCTTCATCCTAACTCCTATGAGATTTATTCAACTTCCTGGTGATTCTCCACTACTTTATGTATCCAAATGAAGGTTCTTACAACACGATTCATCCTGGTTTGATTAGAATGACGAAGAAGTTGTCATATTCCCAAACAGGGAAACTGGGATCACCTTATTTGAAAGTGGGATAACTTCTTCATCCTAACTCCTATGAGATTTATGTTGAGATGAGTTGAGACATGTGAAGTAAAGACACAAAGGAGTTGAGAACATAAGGAAAGCAAAAGGGTTAAGAGGCTGAATAAGGTGAAGGGGATGGTACGGATGGAGAAGCCGTACCAGGCCGTACAAATGACCAGGCCGTACAAGGTGAAAGCGGTCAAGTAACTATCCAAGTAACTCTGATGTACTGAGGAGAAGTTACACTCGGCCAAGACCTTATCCGAACGTTGAGAGGATAAGGAAGGCACGGCTTGACAGCTAGAACAGGCTGGCAAGGGCTGGAAAGGAAGAGCATCTGGTCTTGGATAAGAAAGATGCTTCAAACGTGTGGAGACACCTATTGGCCGGTTCAAATTAAAGCTTAGGCTCCCCTTTGACTCTACATGCTTATGATTTCGAAAACCCTAAGTGTATGGACCTATATATATGTAATCTCATCCCTTAATAAAGATTAGACAGTTCTAAACAATCTCTCTCTATACTCATTTCATTATGATTCTCCATTAGTCTCTAATCTGTCTCTTAATCTCTTATTCTCTTCTATAATCCTTTCTAAACTCAGATAATCATTTACATCCTTAAATCTCATATGGTATCAGAGCCAGGTTGATTAAAATCTGAGTTCGTGAGTGACTCTCTTAAAGGATTCAAGTTTGAAACTTTAAGAGAACAAGTGAGTGTGTTTGAGAGTTTCTTGAGAGTTCAAAAGCTCAAGGTACTTTGCGTGTGTCTTGGTGATCCGTGGGAGGTTCATTTGAAGACTCAAGGGTAAATCTGTGTTCTAGAGGGCAGTGTGGGTTCTCAGTACAAGATCTAGTCGTTTGTTCAAGCTGTAGACGTCAAGCTGTTCAAGATGGAAAGTGTTATGAAGATGAAGGTCGCGGTGACATTCAAAGGAAGCAACTACCTAGTCTGGTCTAGGATGGTGAAGACTGCTGTGGGAAGCAAGGGTTTGTGGAAGCATATCACAGCTGGTGAAGCTCCAAGGGCGATTACTCAAGAGGGTGACGCAGAGAGCTCCGAGGAGAGTGTTGTGGAGAAGTGGCAACAAGAAGACATGATGGTGATGTCAGTCCTTCATGCCTCTTTGGAACCGGCTATCCTAGATGCTTATAGCTACTGTGAGACAGCCAAGGAGCTGTGGGACACTCTGAAGAAGGTGTATGGAAATGTTTCTAACCTGAACCGAGTGTTTGAAGTCAAGAAGGCAATCAACGAGTTAACCCAAGATGACATGGAGTTTACAAAGCATTTGGGGAGGTTCAGGACACTGTGGTCTGAGCTGGAGATGTTGAGGCCAAGCACAGTTGATCCAGAGCTTCTAAATGAGAGGCGTGAGCAGGACAAGGTCTTTGGGTTGCTGCTCACATTGAACGCAAGCTACAATGGTCTCATTCAGCACATGCTAAGGTCCGAGAAGTTACCTGACCTTGAGGAGGTGTGTGCTCAGATACAAAGGGAGCAGGGCTCAATGGGCTTGTTTGGAGGCAAGGGAGACTTATCTCTTGCAAATGCTGTGCAATCTGACCGTGAAGAACCTCCTCAAGCCAACAAAGCTGGCTACAACAAGTATGAGAAGTTCAATGGGAATTGTGATCATTGCAAGAGGTATGGGCACAAGAAGATTCAGTGCTGGATACTCCATCCCCACTTGAAGCCGGCTAAGTTCATAAAGGAGAAAGAGGCAAGAGCTCACATGACTGAAGGATCAAGTGGAGCAGGGCCATCCAACCGAGGAACTGAAGTGGAGAACCGTGAAGGAAATGGAAAAGCTTTGGTGACCTATACTGGAGCCATCAACCCCCGAGGCAATGATCAAGACTTCATCAGGAGGTCCGAGATGGATGCACTCATCAAAATGCTCAAGGATAATGGTAACATTCATGGGTATTCATTTGGTGCTTCTATGATTGCTAGGACTATAGAAATGACTCACAGTAAGGCTGAGATTGCTAGGAATGATAGTAAGGCTGGAATTGAGCAGTGCATTGATAGAAATGCTAGGATGAATGCATATAGATCAAAATGTATCTGCCATCATGCTAGCAATGCATCCAAACCATTGATTATAGATTCAGGTGCATCTCATCATATGATTAGTGACACCAACCTGATTAAAGACATAGAACCTACTAATGGATGTGTGATGATTGCAAATGGAGATAAGATACCTATTAAGGGAATAGGAAACTTAAAGCTATTTGATAAGACTACTAGAGCATTTTATATTCCTGAATTCACATCAAATCTACTTTCAGTTAAGAAATGCACTACTGATTTGAATTGCAATGTTATATTCAGTCCTAATGATGTGAAGTTTCAGGATATTGAAAGCAGCCAATTGATTGGAAAAGGAGTTACAAAGGGAGAGTTATATATGCTTGAGAAGCTTGATCCTGTTTCCAATCATAACTGCTCATTTACTTCTGCTTCTAGTTTGAATAAAAATGCATTGTGGCATGCTAGACTAGGTCATCCCCATGAGAGGGCTTTAAACTTGATGTTACCAGGTGTGGTTTTTGAAAATGATAAGTGTGAAGCTTGCATTTTAGGCAAGCATTGTAAGAATGTGTTTCCAAGAACATCTACTGTTTATGAAAATTGCTTTGATTTGATTCATACTGATGTGTGGACTGCACCTAGTTTCTCTAGAGATAATCATAAGTACTTTGTCACATTCATTGATGAAAAATCTAAATACACCTGGTTAACACTAATTCCATCAAAAGATAGGGTGATAGATGCATTCAAGAACTTTCAAGCTTATGTGACTAACCATTATCATGCTAAGATTAAAATTTTGAGATCAGATAATGGAGGAGAATACACAAGCTATGCGTTCAAAAGCCATCTAGATCATCATGGAATACTTCATCAAACAAGCTGCCCCTACACACCACAACAGAATGGTGTAGCTGAGAGGAAGAACAGGCACTTGATGGAGGTGGCTCGGTCATTAATGTTCCAAGCTAATGTACCTAAAAGATTCTGGAGTGATGCTGTATCCACTGCTTGCTATCTAATCAACCGAATACCTACAAGGGTATTGAAGGATCAAGCACCATTTGAGGTACTGAACCAGCGCAAGCCATCTTTGACATATATGAGAGTGTTTGGATGCTTGTGTTATGTGTTGGTACCAGGAGAGTTGAGGAACAAGCTAGAAGCAAGAAGCAGAAAGGCAATGTTCATTGGCTACTCAACAACTCAAAAAGGATATAAGTGTTATGATCCAGAAGCTAGAAGGGTACTTGTATCTAGAGATGTGAAGTTCATTGAAGAAAGAGGATACTATGAAGAGAAGAATCAAGAAGACTTGAGGGATCTTACATCAGATAAGGCTGGAGTCTTAAGAGTGATTTTGGAAGGTCTTGGTATCAAGATGAATCAGGATCAGTCCACAAGAAGTAGACAACCAGAAGAGAGCTCAAATGAACCAAGAAGAGCTGCTCAAACACCTCACCTTGATCATGAGGGGGGAAGTGAACCTGAAACTCAAGAAAATGGCCAAGAAGGAGTCGGCTTGAGTGAAGAAGGAGAAGAGTTCAACTCAGGTTCTCATCATCAAGGTGAGCAAGACCAAGGAGATGAAGAACATCACAGTGAAGCACAAGAACCGCATATACAAGATGAGCAGGTTCAAGTGCAAGAACAACCTGTATTGAGGAGAAGCACAAGGCTTAGAAAGGATCCTTCCTCTTGGGTAAACACGCGAGTGTACTACAATGCCCAAGCTGTGGAGGATCCTTCTCAAGTTGTGTGTTCCTTTGCTCAATACCCTGAAGAACATTGTGCGTTCATGGTTAACTTGGATGAGAACTATATTCCAAGAAGCTATGAAGAAGCAATCATGGATAAAGAATGGAAGGAATCAGTTGGAGCTGAGGCAGGAGCCATGATCAAGAATGATACATGGTATGAGAGTGAGTTACCAAAAGGGAAGAAGGCTGTGAGTAGTAAATGGATATTCACAATCAAGTATAAGGCTGATGGAAAGGTTGAGAGGAAGAAGTCAAGGCTAGTAGCAAGAGGTTTCACTCAAACTTATGGAGAAGATTACATAGAAACCTTTGCACCAGTAGCTAAACTACATACAATAAGGATTGTATTAAGCTTGGCTGTGAATCTTGGATGGGGGTTATGGCAAATGGATGTGAAGAATGCATTCTTACAAGGTGAACTTGAGGATGAAGTATATATGCATCCACCTCCAGGCCTGGAACACTTAGTGAAGAAAGGGAATGTGTTAAGATTGAAGAAAGCTATCTATGGGCTGAAGCAATCACCAAGGGCTTGGTACAACAAGCTGAGCACTACTCTGAATGGCCGTGGCTTCAAGAAGTCTGAACTAGACCACACTCTCTTCACACTCACAACTCCCTCAGGTATGATTGCACTTCTTGTGTATGTTGATGATATCATTATCACAGGAAGTGATAAGGAAGGTATCATAGCAACCAAGGAGTTCATTAAATCCATGTTTGAGATTAAAGATTTGGGAGAAATGAAATACTTTCTTGGAATTGAGATATGTAGATCCAAGGAAGGTTTATTCATGTCCCAAAGGAAGTATACACTTGATCTTTTGAAAGGTGCAGGTGCTTATGGAGGCAAGACTGCAAGGATGCCTATGGAGGATGGCTACAAAGTCCCACGAGAGGGGGAGATTGAAGACAGCAAACCTTATCAGGATCCTAAACTCTATAGAAAACTAGTTGGCAAATTGATTTATCTTACCATAACTAGACCTGACATTTGTTTTGCTGTGAATCAGGTGAGTCAACACATGCAAGTTCCTAAGGAGCATCATTGGCGCATGGTGGAGAGGATCTTGATGTATCTCAACGGCTCACCTGATCAAGGAGTATGGATGGGTTGCAATGGAAGCACTGAAGTGGTTGGATACTGTGATGCAGATTGGGCTGGTGATAGAGCAGACAGGAGATCAACCACAGGCTATTGCACATTCATTGGAGGCAACTTGGTGACATGGAAGAGTAAGAAGCAGAAGGTGGTCTCTTGCTCAAGCGCAGAAGCTGAGTATAGAGCTATGCTGAAGCTTACCAACGAGTTGGTGTGGATCAAAGGCATCTTGAAGCATTTGGAGATTGATCAAGCCACGCCAATGACAATGCATTGTGATAACCAAGCAGCCATTCACATTGCATCCAACTCGGTGTTTCATGAGAGAACCAAGCACATTGAAGTTGATTGCCACAAGGTGAGGCAAATGATCATTCTAGGAGTCATCTTGCCATGTTACACGAGGAGTGAAGATCAGTTGGCTGATGTGTTCACCAAGGCTGCAAGACAGAAGACAATGGAGTCCATTCACATCAGGTTGGGCCTCATTGATCTTGGGAAGAGAAGGAGCTGATCCTCTTGGCTGTGAGGTCTTTACTCTTTTTCCCTCATCAAGGTTTTGTCCCAATGGGTTTTCCTTGGTGAGGTTTTTAATGAGGAGGATCTCATAGCCATCCAAGCTTAGGCTTTCACAAAGCTAAGCTTGAGGGGGAGTGTTGAGATGAGTTGAGACATGTGAAGTAAAGACACAAAGGAGTTGAGAACATAAGGAGAGCAAAAGGGTTAAGAGGCTGAATAAGGTGAAGGGATGGTACGGATGGAGAAGCCGTACCAGGCCGTACAAGGTGAAAGCGGTCAAGTAACTATCCAAGTAACTCTGATGTACTGAGGAGAAGTTACAGTCGGCCAAGACCTTATCCGAACGTTGAGAGGATAAGGAAGGCACGGCTTGACAGCTAGGACAGGCTGGCAAGGGCTGGAAAGGAAGAGCATCTGGTCTTGGATAAGAAAGATGCTTCAAACGTGTGGAGACACCTATTGGCCGGTTCAAATTAAAGCTTAGGCTCCCCTTTGACTCTACATGCTTATGATTTCGAAAACCCTAAGTGTATGGACCTATATATATGTAATCTCATCCCTTAATAAAGATTAGACAGTTCTAAACAATCTCTCTCTATACTCATTCATTATGATTCTCCATTAGTCTCTAATCTGTCTCTTAATCTCTTATTCTCTTCTATAATCCTTTCTAAACTCAGATAATCATTTACATCCTTAAATCTCATAATTTATTCAACTTCCTGGTGAATCTCCACACTCTATGTGTATCTAAATCAAGCTTTGTAACATCGCAATTCATCCTGTTTGATTAAATGTCGAAGAAGTTGTAATATTCCCAAACAGGGAAACTTGGATCACCATATGAAAGTGGGATACTTCTTCATCCTAACTCCTAACTCCTATGATAGTTATTAAACTCCTGGAGATTCTCCACTACTTTATTATCCACCAAATTAAGGTTCTTAAATCCGCGATTCATCCTGGTTTGATCAGAATGACGAAGAAGTTGTCATATTCCCAATAGGGAAAACAGGGATCACCTTATTGAAAAGTGGGATAAACTTCTTCATTCCTAACTCCTATGAGATTTATTCAACTTCATGTGATTCTCCACTACTCTTATATCTAAATCACCGCTTTGTACACCGCGATTCATCCTGGTTTGATTAGAATGTCGACAGAAGTTGTCATA